>NC_026007.2:70600161-70654053 GCF_000442705.2 Elaeis guineensis | reverse complement strand
GAATGAGTTCGGATTCGATTACGAAAAGAATGGATCTCTCATTTTCTCTGAAATGAAAATCAAAATGAGACTCCCTTTAAATCAAACAATTGAAATGAGAGTCATCCATTTTTTTCATTTCAAATCTTAATATCCACTAATATCCTTTGAATTGAGTGGCTATCGACCTGCTAGCTGTTTGAAAATGCTACCAACGCACGCATGAACTAGAACTCAAGCTCTGATGGTTGCACACAGCAAAAAGCCCTCAAATGCACTGATCTTGCACAAGGAATACATATTATTCACATACACAAGAGCAAGCACTGCAAGGTCAACACATGTTGAATATGTTTACAAATTAAAGCAGCATGTATAACTTGGTGTATGATAGAAATGGATCGATGCCAGCTTTGGCAATGTATGTAGAACACAGGTGGCAATTAGTCAGTCCCCAAGTCCTATCCTCATCGGAGAAATTAAAATAATCAACCTAACCCAATTCATCTAGTATGAGTTTGAACTGGTATAGACCAATCAAACTTTGTTGCATGCAGCCAAGTTTAACCAATCAATTCATTTACAGTTGACCACCCCCCACTTCACTCTTTTTTTCCCTCCATTTCCCTTTCAGATGGAACATTTCGAGTTGATATTGATATACAATACGCCAATTAGTAGAGGGAAGATTCTCCGGACACATTTGTACTAGGCCGTGGGTGCCATAGGTCATAGAGGACTGTTCTGCTTTCCCTCGCTCCGTTCCTTAAATTTTACGTCTATTCTCCACCATTTTAGATCCTTAGCTCTGATTCAGATTGCTGCTGAACTTGTGCAAGAGTTTGCTTCTCCTTAACCTCGAATGTAAGACAACCGATCACAAACATAAGCAAGTGCTTACGTGCCATACTTTTTGTAGGCTTATAACCCACAGATATTATAGTGCACATTTTTATTTGAATCTGATATGAGCTCAAGGACTTAGTTCTTCAAATATCTCAAAATCTCTTGGAAATAATCTTAAACAACAGTAATTCGAGCGAAGTTGCTTAGTAAAAGAACTACAAATTACAAAAGGATAACTAAATTTAAACAGTGCACTGAGGAATGCTCTTGGACATCCTAGGCATCTTGATACTGAAGAATGGCTCGCATTGGCGTTCCTCCGTTCCTTTATGCGCTCGTGTCCCTCCTATGTTCCTTCTCCATATTCAAAAAGAAAAAGAAACAAAATAAATAAGGGAAAAAGCAATGATTACGCATACTATGGCAGGCAAGTACAGTATAAGCGTCCCCAGCATTTTATCTTATAGAATCAGAAGCCAATAACCACCACGAAAGCAAGGAGCATGGGGACACTAATTTTTGGTACATGGGAGCATATAAACTAGAAAGTACAAAAGCCATAAATATGAAATAGACTGATGCTCACAATTACATGGATCAGCGTTCTATACAAATCTTAGGAGTGAATGAACATTTATATTCAGCACAAAGGTGCATCAAAAGCGTTTAGGAGCACTTAATTCAGAAATGAATCAAAGAGAAGCAGAAGGGAGCATAAGAATGAGTAGTTTTAGCTGGCAATAATGTCAAGTACTAAATAATTAGATAGCAGATACGAAATACTCGAGTCGGTAGTCAATAGCCAGCACACTAAGGACCGTTTATTTTTAAAAGTAAACACTGGTGCACCATGGCAAAGGTCTGTGTAAGAGCATCTGCCAAAAATATACTCGGAAGCCATAAAAGCAGAAGCAAGAAGGGAGCATGAAAAACAAGTTTGGTAATGACAATGCATAGAAAGTTGATAGGATGGAAAAAGCAAAATGAACCAACTTTTTCATGCGCTTGATACTAGCTTATCAATCTTGACCACAACCAATGCTCAGTCATTAGCTCAGGTTTGCAATGGAGCATTTTTATGCTCTACTGCAAAATAATGCAGCAAAATGCTTCAACAAACTGAAAACAACCATGTTATCTCTCAGGTCAATAGGGAAACCCTAAAGCTATAGTCCTCTGCAAAATAAATAGAAGTCTTAATTTAAAGTAATCAATCGCTTTAGATAATTATAAAAAAATTAATCTGTCTCTACAAGATTACAGGCAATTATGCATGGAATAAAGGAGAAAATCAAAAAAAAAAAAATGTTTGAGAATCATAGGAAATTTACAATAGTGCAGAAGATTTTACGAGTAATACGAGGCAATCTTACGAAGAGTATAAGGCGGAAATTTTTGAAGCAATGTGCAGCTGCCATGAAACATACATCACCAGCTGCTTGAAAATAATTCATAATGAATCAGGGAAAATCATGAGCCTTCCCTGGGAGTTTATGAGATGTAAAGAAATGCAAATAGTGAGAATTAGGGGTACTGATACTTCGACCATTACACGATCCAGAGTGGTATGCTTGTGCCAGAAAGCAGCAAAACATTGCAGAGGCAATCAAAGTTGATCCGAGAAGTCATGTCCTGCACTCTACAGAAAGGCAAAAAGGTAAGTGGAATTGCCACTTCCCAACCACTCTAACCTATAAAAATATAAGAGTCTCTTTCACACATGGTTTCAAAGTTGATCCAAAATCATATCCTGCATTTTACAGGAGGGGAAAGAAGTAAGTGGAATTGCCACTTCTCAACCACTCTAACCTATAAAAACATAAGAGCATTTTTCAATGTACATGGTTTCAAGATAATTGTCAGACACCTGCGAAAAAAGAGTCATCTCAGCACTGGCAACAGGTTGCAATATACTCGTACCACTAGCATGTTATTGCAATAAAGACCTTTTCTCCTGTGTTATTTACTTCAAGATACAGCGAACCTTGATGCTTTTCTAAATATTCTGAATCACATAGGGTTCAACAAACAATGATGGACCTAATAATCAATCATTTTATCATCTGCCTAACAAACGCCATTTATATTGGCTTATGATGTCGCGTCGAGGCAATGAATTAAATAAACACCTTGAATCACACTAATGTGATTTCTTGTGGAGGCAGGGACCTCAAGTAGAGTTGCACATTCATGCCAATAGCTGATGAGAAAAAAGAACCCCAAATAGCCATTAAAACACACACACACACACAGAAGTTTCATTTTGTACAAAGTATATAAGAGATTATTGTCCCCTGTTACTTGGTTTGCTTGGTTTCTTGGACAAAAGGCTCTGGGAAACTGTTTTTCTTGTAGGAAAAATTTTCCAGCTGTTTGCTTGGTGGGAAAACTAATATGATATGAAAATGGGCTTTCCAGAATTCTCTGATTCTTTTCCTTTTCTTTAGAAAAAATTTTCTTTGTCACAGTTTCCCAAACAACCACAATACCATCGCACATAAGTTGTAACCCATGACATCTTTTCTAAATAGGATGTGTATGCCCTGTGTGTGTGCACACACCATTGGAGATGGAAACAAAAGGGGACATGTTATTCAACTCCATATTTGGAGAGACAAGAGGATGTAATGATTTTCTCATGCATTTGAAAGAAACACAAAGAGAAGACAGGTTTTCATATCCGAGACAGTTGAGTAAATCCCTATTTAAGTCTTTCGTACTACCATTGTGTGTGCAGGGCTAAACTACAGAAGATTGGTCCGAGGATATTTCACCACCCTTAGCTTCATACACATCTCAACCGACAATTTTCTCTACTATCCTTTGTTAAGTCTTTCATATATATATATATAAGACACATGATCATAGTAATTCCTTTCCAGGCCCATGATTTCACTTGTTACAAATCCAAATGCCATTCCCCACTTCTCCACCTCTTAAATCTAGCTTAAACAATGTTTGCAATCAGCATCAAGTAAGACTTCATAGATCACCAGACTTAAAAGTGATAGCATCGCAAACTTGCTTGATAAAAGCATTTTAAGACACATGCCAGGCGGTAGAAGGTGATGTAGCAACTACCATCAGAGAAAAAAGGATAAAAGGCACGAGACAGTTGCAAGCAATGATCAAATGAAGTCAATGCTGTCTGGGGAGCACCAATAGATTTTAATTAAATCCAAATTAAAAAACATCATACGAAATGGCAGACCTTTTCAGCTACAAAGGGGTCAAGGGCATTGAAGTGCCACGAATGCATCTTTAATCTTTTTGAAGCAAGTAAACTACATGCATGTAGAGTTTCCTTCTTTTAGCAAATCTCAAGAATTCGCCACCACCCAAATTAGCATAACAGTATATCTAAACAATATGATTCACAAATACGCAATTGAATCACTCAAATTAAGAAAAGTCGAGGCCTTTCGCCTGAAAAAACACCACACTTATTATCACGTTCAGAAAATCACAAAAACTAAAAAAGTTGAAGCAATATACAGCAGAAAATCATCAAAGAGGGCTGGTTTTGGAGAGGCTGACTTGATTCGGGGCTCGAAAAGGGGATGCGGTGTAGTTCATCCCATCCCATCCGCTTCGCTCTGGCTCCTCAGAAGCTTCATCCCCTACTTCCATGGCGGTGAGATGCATCCAGTTTCTCTTCCGCGGCTCCACCCCATCTCTACTGGCCTCCTAAAATACATTCCCCAAAATTGCAGCTTCCTCACACTTCGAGCATCCTGCGAAGCGAAATCAGGCGAAAGGTGAAAACTTTCGGAGGAATATTTCAAAAGGCCGGGGTTTCGAGACGAAGGGAATCGAGGCAGAGTGAAAACAAGAAGAGCTAGTGTTCGCCATCGACGGCTAGGTCCCGAGCAAAGAGGAGGCTGCAGCCCTCGTAGATGGTTGCAGAAAGCGAATTGTCAGATAAGGCCCAGCCAGACCGACCTATTAAACTTATAAATATAATTTTTAATATAAAATATTTTTAATATTAAAATAATATTTTTATTTTAATTATTTTTATATAACGGCCTGTAACTAACGTAATTTTTATTTAACATTATCTCAATCTTAATATTTTTATCAAAAATTTTTATTAAATAAAGTTAAAAAAATATCAAAATAATTTAATAATTATATATATAATTTAATCAAAAAATATTTTTATCAAATATAAATTAAAATTTATTTATTAATTTTTTATAATATTTATTTTACATTCTCTCTTCAAAATTAAATATGAATTCATCAATTTTTTTATTATATTTTTTTTTTATTTTTTATATCAAATATAATAATATAATATGAGATTCTTTTTTTTCACGTCAGATTATCCTAAATCATATGGATTTTGAAAAATTTTGGCATGCTTATCATTTAAAATAGTGATTATAATTTTTTGTTAAACAAACTTTTCGTACAACTATATTCCGAATAATGAGATTAATTTATCGACAATAAATGCTGTTAAAAAAAGAAAAAAATTAAAACAGCACTGAATTGGATAAGATGATGGCTGTTATTACATAATAACGGTGAAGCAGCGGTTGGGCAGGGGATCGATCCGTTACTTAGCTGTAGGAGATATCAACTATCAAGGTATATAACCGTTACACGCCGTTACGCCTGCGACCTGTTCTCATCCCCCACCTTACACCTGTCCTGATTCATCGTCGGTAGAACAAAACTAAAGCGATTGCCCGCTCTCGATACCCAGCATCTTGCCCACCGATTCCAGCCCCATCCAGCGGCCCAGATTTTTCCTCATCCTCTTTATATTCCCCAATTCCTCACCTTCCTTCCCTACTCCCACAATACCCCTCGAGCTGTGAAGTTTTGGGCCTTCTTATCTTTGTTCCAAATGGACCTCCTCGGAGCGCCGCTGGAGGCCCTGGCGTTCCGCTACTCCGCCGACGTCGCCGTCTGGCTCTGGGCGTGGTTCGCCGTCCTCGCCGCCGCACTCGGCTCTGGCGCATCCGCGCCGCCATCCTCCTGCTCCCAAGCCCCCCCGTCCCTTGGACCCATCGGAGCTGAAGCCGTCTCGGCGCCGGCTCTGATGGAGCAGTCACCGAGCTGCAACGCTGACGGGATTGCCACGCCCAAAGCGCGCTTCATGGCGTACTTCCACGCCGACGACGACAGCGACGAGAAGGAGCGAGGTGGCGGCGTCAGTGACGGTGACGGAGAGGAGACAGAGGAGGAGGAGGAGGAGGAGACGCCATGGGGATGGGAGCGGAGGATGGTGAGGAACGGTGGGAACCTGGGTGGTACCGTTACCAGGATGATACAGCGTTTAACGGTGGCGTCGTGAGGCTGTGGGATGGCAACGTACGGCTGACGGTGACGGCGGGGAAGGTGCGACGGCGGACGTAGGGGCAGAACGGGAATAAGTGGAGAGATGGAATACTTATGCGGTGTATACAGCCGGGAACGACGCGCCCGGAATTTGCTACTTTAAAGTTTTCTTCGAAATGACAATTTTGCCCTTTCATTTCTGGGAACCGTGATTATTATGTGGTGGTGCAAGGCAATGACCAAGAGGAGGGTAGTTTCAAGAACTTCTCTTTTGTTTTATGAAAATAATGTAAGAAATTTGTGAAAGAGACTTCATACTTCTATCAAGTCCATTAGGCCAATTTTTACAGGATATGACACTCATAAATTAAACGTATGCATTAATAATAAAAGAGTAAAACATTGCACGAGGACAGCCAAGTTGGCGATTGGGTAGCTCCGAGAGCTCTTGAGGATCTACAGGATTTATTTGGAGAGGAAGCTTTCCTATTCTGATATAGTAAGTTTACATACAACGGAGTGCTAATTTCCTATTACTCCAAAAAAAAAAAATAAATAAATAAAATAAAGGTATGACATACCAATGCTTAATTATGATTGACAAAAGACTTGGTGACGATAACACATCGAGTTTTGAAGAACCATGAGATTTAAATTCGCGCGTCTCCAATCATTGTCATAATAGTTTCCAAGATATGAGAGGTGATGTTTCTTGTTGGTAGAGTGAGATGGAAAGGTGCTTTCTATCTTGAAGAAGACGGCTTTGCCTTTCTCACTGTAAATCAACTAGAGATTGAAAATTCGGAAGAGAGATCATGAATGAGTTTAGGACATTGAATTCTCCATGATGTTCTTTGGTGATACAGAAGTCACATCTTCATCCTGCAACAGGACGCAGTGTTCTCATTTTGGACACAGTCACCAATAATAAGCTCTTTGATAGTTCCCTTCCATCAGTGATCTCATGGTGAGCTGCTTTAGCTATTAACTAGAGCCTACTCTGCCTAGAGATCATTTTAGCATTCCACGACAAGAACATTATAGTAGGAGAGCTTTAGTTATCCTTTCGATGTCCTTTTTTTTTTTTTTTTTTCAGAAAGAAAGGCCTTGAATCAGGGATGGTGGCACCAGTGACTATTTCAAAGAAATGATGAATGATTCACCTAAAACAAACCCTTGTGGAAAGACCTCTGAACATTCAAACTATAACTTCTCTGGACATAGGAGAGTGTAACCACTGCACTGTTATAGTTTGCTCTAGCTCCGAAGTCATATTGGTGTCAGATTATCTCATGATCACCTACATTATATCAGTATTATTTCTTCAAGTCTTTTTAGGAACACCAGTAACTCCATCCACATAACTTGACCAAACATTCTCTTTATCTTCAAGATCATTTGGTCTATCGATCATCATTCATGACTCTCACTCTAAGGCTTCCGATCCAACTATGGTGCTCTAGAACTTGCCTGCCAAAGCATTTCACAGATCACAGACATAAAGCCTGAAGCATGCAAGAATCTATTGTTTTTTCTCTTCCTCCCTCCACGAAATGTCAATTATCATTGGACAATGGTAGGGGTACTATTTTATGGCACCCAATTCGTATAGCTGTATGCATAATTTGCATCGCAATCTGGGAACACAGAAGACAACACTTTAAACGCATGAGGACATGAGAATCCTATTACCACATGGTGACATGATTTGAGTGTCACTGTTCAGAGTCACCCAAATTCTTCTTTTATTGGTGACGAGATGACTCTGTATCATAAGTAGTCTAAATTTAAGACATCATAATTAACTAATGGATGCTCTTTCCAAATGCTTGATGCTAAGTGTTGATTTCTTACACAAGACATCTGTTGTGGATAGTGATTACGACAAACAAAAATTCAATCCTCATAGTCATCGAAAGTCAAATAGATTAATATACTAAGATAATCACAATTTTACAAATGTTATTCCCTTTATTATATACATAGTTCACTAACCAATAGGAACTAAATATACCAACGACGCAAGACTCAATGAATTTATGATATTTTTATTATTTTAAATAAAACCCGACAAGATCCTTAGCGGCTGAATCTGGACAAAATTTAGAGACCCAAAACAACAACAAGTCTAGGTCCAGGTTTATTAAACCCACATCCGACCCGCCAATAGCAGCCCAAGTGCAGCAAATGGAAAGTAGTGCACTATATACCATTCTATTATGAGCTAACGGATCTAGACCAATTCCATATGATAAAGATGTTGGTGCCAAATAAAAACATAAGCACCACACAGTCATTTCTGATACAAATTACATGTAAGATGACCTTGATGCTTTTGTAGGCCCTGTTCAAAACCACAAAACATTCCCGGCTAAGAACGTTTGAAGAATGAAGCAACACAATAAAAGAGCCAGGGGAACAAGGCCTTACCATAGCTGATGCTTATTTGTATGGTGCAAACAGGATAGACGAGTTGTGGCCACCAAAGCCAAAAAGTTTGACAGGGCCACCTTCACATCCATCTTTCCTTCTTTGAGCCCACCAGCTTTCACATCCTGAATCAACATCTTTAAGTCAACTTCCAAGAGGCTCCAATCGTGACAAATGGCTTTTAAGCCTAGTCATATTAGAAATGGTGAGGTGAGCATTTCTTGGAATTAGCCAAATAGTCGTCAAACTCATCACAATATGGGCGTAATGTCCACAAAGCAATCCAATGTTTTACTGATGCTTGTGACCATGATTTGAAACTAGTTGAGTGCTAATCTAACAAATGCATTGATGATAAAAGAATCAAGATAAAGAGAGCATACCACATTTTCATCTGGGTTGTCTAGATTAACGTTTGGATGAACCCACCCTGTTCGAATTGCCTGCATACAAGAGGCATGGCCCAGCCATTAGTCAGCAACGAAGAAGCATAGCAGGAGGCACATCTTGTACAGGACATCAAAAAAGTAATCTTAACATTTCATTTACAACATGTTATGTATTCATTTTTCTTAATAATTAATATATTATGTATAATATCTCAATGCGTTGTAAAATAACAAAATCTAGTAAAGGGATACTTACTACATTTTACGAAATTTCAATGGAAATTTTGGTACCAAATATAACATAAAGACAACAGTTCCGAACATTTTCTACACACACACATATACACATACGTATATGCATCTATATATATATACAATAACAATCTGCTTCCTACCATTGTGGAATTTGCTACACCCATAGTGGTGTTTTATTTTGGATTTATTTCCTCTTTTCTTTAATGCACTTGAGGAATTCTTACTTTCTCCTTATTGCTCCAAAACAAAAAAAAAAAAAAAGAAAAAAATCTGTCCTGCACATTTGCAAGGAAAATATAAGCTGCTTCAATAACAGATTGTTCAAACTTATCCAGCCACCAGCCTAGTCTCAAGCAACTGTTTCATAAGCATAACCAATGTACACAAGAACGTAAATGCTTAGCTGCACTCACTCTAAGGAGCAGAAAAAATACTAATCGGTATGAAACAATGATTGTTCAAAGTTATCCAGCCACCAGCCTAGTCTCAAGCAACTGTTTATAAAGCATAACCAATGTACACAAGAACGGTAAATGCTTAGCTGCACTAACTCTAAGGACTAGGAAAAACTAATACTGTATGAAAACAATGATTTCCAGAGATCAAGATTTAGGTTTACACAGCAAACGTGATACTTTGCAAGGATCACAGAATGGAGATTGAAAAATCAAGAGGGAATAATGGCAGATAAAGCATAACAAAAATGTAATCAAAAGACAAAATTCAGACTTAGCAACCACTTCGACATGAGAGACTTCCCGGGCTCAAATCTGGGTAGTAGCATCCCAACCATAGTTCAAAATAATAGCCAGGCCAACTAAAATAAGTCACTAAGAAATTTGCACAGATCTGTTAGAAATTGAAGTGTGAAATTGATTAGCAATGGTTAGATTGCAATAACATAGAATGATAGAAACTCTGGAAGTTTTATTAACTAAATATTACCTGACCATTTCATTTAGTTGTCTTTAATCAGATTACTTGGAACTATTACATACAAGGAAGATTCATCTTGACCATGAATAACATAGGGGAATTGAAGATTGAAGAAAATTTTGATAACCAAAACCAAATAATTGGCAAGGGCAAAAAAGATATTGTCAAAAAATGGTTTAACAAGCTATAATTGAACAATTGCAAGACAAACTGATTGTTAATGGCACAAATATTTCACCAAAGAATGTTTTAACGAGCTATAATTGGCCAAATGCAAGAAAAATTTATGGAAATGATAGACCAAAAGTGAATTCAAAGGCAAGGTTTCCTCATTTTGGCAAAATAATGGTGTTCCAATTTGAAATTGATGGTATACAGAACATCTACGGTGAAAATACATCATGCAAATGAGAAGGATAAATAACAAGAAATATTCACCATGTTGGCCTTAAACTCAGAACAAGTTCTCAGAAGGTTATAAGGAAGGTAATTGTTCAGCAGACTGCTATCTCACTATGGAAGAGAAATGAACGTGCGCAAGGTATGGATGTTCTCCAACATGAATGTGCTACCAGTTGATTTTAGAAATTCTGTAATTTCTGATCATAGTGGCATAAGCTTTTCTAGCACAGCTGGAGTGGTTTAACAAATGTGTTTCTAAAAAGTGGAAGCGAATGACACGAGCAGAACTTGCACTTATTCCAGACCTTGTTTTCATGTAAAGTTAGGTTGTATTAAGAGTCTCTGAACATAGGGTAACAGTAAAGACTCACTTAGAAAAAACAAGTTCTAATAAATACTGAAGTATGCTTAACATTATCATGAAAACAAAAGCTATTTTTATTCAAGTATAACACAAACACTGAAGCAGTCTTTGCTGTACCACCTGTAAAAAAAACTATGTTTATTCAATTACTCCGAAGGATAGGCACATAGGCTTCCAAGATTCATTTTCACACTGTAAAAAGAAGAAAAAAAAAACAATAATAATAATTGGCAATAGAAATCGACTGAAAGTGCTAACTTACCTAGAGAGTATAAACAGGATTAGGACATATTGGTCTTCTCTATGCTTGTGCAAATTGTTCAATGGTTTGCTCTAACTAGTTTTCCAAATTTTATGTAGTTTAGATTCAGTCAGTAGTTTAGGGTCGAATGTCTTCAGTTTATAATTTAATTTTAAACTTCTTGGTGGTCCAAAGCAGTAGTACTACGTAGTTGGCATTTAAAAGAAAGGGCGGCCTAGTGAACAAGGCTCCCACTCTTACGGGGTCTCGGGAGACTGTTTCCATGTGCAGAGATATATACAGCCTTATCCTTATGTGCGGAGAGACTGTTTCCACGTAGTAGTATGTAGTTTAGAGTTACCTAATATCATTTGATTGAATAAGTGTTCAGTTTATAACTTAATTTTGATCTTCTTCCTATTTCATGTATAGTTACAGTCATTGATGGGAATGTCTTGGGCACACCAACGAACTCATTTTAACCAATGCACATGAGCTGAAAATTTGGTGCTAGGATTTCGGAGGTGTCCTAGGTTTCATTTCTATGGTCAAATTTTTGTTCAATAGGATTAATTCAGCTGCATTCCAGTTTTAACCAAGTTTTATGTTTATAGTTTACATAATTAAGCCTACATATGTAGAGCAAGGGCCAGTTTTTAGGACTTCCATGGGTGGGAGAACCTTGTTGTGGATTGTCAAATAGTTATTAAGAACCACAAAATAATGGCTGAAGTGAGAACGTTTAAAGCAGCATAAATGAGTACTTCAGTGACTGATTAACTAAATTTCACAAACTTATTGGTTAATGATATCTCATTAGTCACAAGATAAGGTCTAACAATCTGATGAATCAGAAGTACATCAATTAGTAAAACTATCCTTTTTCTAATTTAACTTGTGAACTACCAGACACACCTATGAACATTGCCTTAACTGTTTCATCTCAGTATTTGGTCAAAGTAGTTTTTGCTAAAGCAAGCATGCATGCATGCGTACATACAATAAAGCAGACATGTACATTGAGATTTAATCCTTTGTTTATTTTCTTATAGTCTAGTTAAATGTTTTAAAAACTTTGATGCAGTAATTTAATAAGCATATCCGGTGGACCATCATACATAACACTTGAAATGTGCATGGACTTGACAATCTGGTACATGAACCAAACTGGTGTAAATATGACCTAGGTTGATTGAATCCTACAACTGACACCAACTGAAGTTCAAATTACCATAGTTGGTGCTGCTAACTTCAGGGAAGATGGGACTCATATCACCACATTCAGTCTCCAAAAACAAGCTTTAAATGCTGATAACTTGAAAAGAAAAACTGGGTCGGATGGAGTCTTGTGTTCTTTGCGGAATGGGTGAAGAGACTGCCAATCATCTCTTCCTCCAGTGTGACTTCAGTTCTATCTGGAGGCATCTCCACAGTGTGGGAATCAAAGGGACGCCACCACCCTTAGATGCTTGGGGGAGATGGAAGCTGGAAAAGATTGGAAGGGTCGATCAGATTGGTTGGTATATGGTCACTAGAGCCATCTGTTGGAGAATTTGGATAGAAAGAAATGGAAGGATCTTTTGAGATGAGAAGCATACCAGGATTCACACTATCAGAACAATTAGATCTTTACTCTGAGGTTGTTCTTCTCTGATCAAGAGAAACAAGTTGAGCTATGTCTGAAAATGCTAGAGGAAAGTTAGTGCGGCTGTAAACTCTAGGATTTTGTATTATCTTTTCTCCTGTCTTGACTACTTTGTAACTCGCCCTTTTTGATTTTTAATAAATTTTTCTAGTGTTCTGCACTATTTATATATATGATCACTTGTTACCTTCTTTGCACAACTACATGATAATAAAATCCACAAAATCTCAAGCTAAGTGTGAAAAACAGAGAAAGCATCCCAAGAAATGATCATCATCAGTTAGTGTTAATCCTTCGTAAAAACATACAGTAATTTGCTTTTGTGTACAAAAAAGAAAGCATAGAAGAAATAGAATATTAATATTTAAAGGAATGATAATTCAGCTCTTCCAAATTTTAAGACAAATCAACCAAAATCCTTCATAACTACTAGAATTCCAGACACTTACTATGAAAACTTAAGGTAATCACACCCAATATCTGAAACTGCATACCCAAATTAAATGTTCTCTAACACCATCGATGAGAGTTCTCATTTCTCAATATTTACAATGTTAGCCCACATGAATGAACATGTAGACAAGCTTGCCTGGCCTTCTCAACTGTAAGGGGTGCCTACACAACTGAACCAACAAACAAAGGCCATAACCATCTTTTTCTGTTACTTCTCTATCCTTCCAGCCATAGCCATATGCATAACCAACAATCCTAACCAAAATGCCGGGGGTAGGCCTTATAAATCCTTCTTGCTAAAGGCCATTAGATTTTTCCATCCTTCAATTTGACCCTTCAAGACAGCTGTTAACCCTTCTTTCCAGGACAGACATTTTAGTTTAGATAATCACACTAATGCAATTAGCTAGCCACCACTTTATCTTTAATATGTGCAACTTCCATACTTCTCACCTTATCATTCCTAGTTGTAGCACACGTGACACAAATATCTCATGTGCTCCCTGTATTGCCCAAAATGTGTATTCCAATCTCAGCTGTTGTCTTATGGGGTTGCACCTCTGAAGAGACGAGAGCATGTGAAGATCAAACAACACATTCAAGGTGCTGCTCGATTTGATCCACCCTATTCCAAACCTTTATTTTTCTATACTCAGTGTAATGGATTGAAGTTACTGAAATGATCAGGCAAATAGTCTACAAAATGATCACACTAGACAATCTCTTGGATATTAATTTTATTCCAACCCTCAGTTCTAAATCTATTTCTGAAAACAAGTGGTCGTACACATACCCCTTTTTTAAGTTTGATTGATTTCAAATTCTTATCATCTGAAGTTTGTTTGAAGATTCAGAAAGAAAGAACTTCCTCGTGCATATGGTTTCCCCAATCTTCTTACTACTCCATTCTTCTTCCCCTATCCCCAGTAAGCATCTCAAGGCCACTACCACACTGGACAAAGAAACTTCATGTTGCTCGTACATCATTTATGACTCAAAAAAGTCAAGCTTGGCTGTTGGTTCCTTTGACATACAAAGTAAACCTGGAAATTTGTTATTATTTGGAATAAATTTCCATATATATAATGAATCAACTTGTTCTCGTTTGGCCACAGCCACATTCCCCAAATGTCTTTTCTTCTATTCTTTTTAGCAAGCCTTCATCTCATTCTATGAGAAAAATAATGCTCCCCATCTCATCAAATTATTTATGCACAATTTCTAAGTTACATTAAGGAAAGTCGAAAAGACTAATAAGTTGTTATGGAAAAGAGCCTTAAGAAGTCTTTACAATATGTTACCTATGAGAAACTAAAGAGAATAATTTACACCCTTGATGGTAACAAAAAAACAAGGGATCACAAAATAGAGTGCAAAAATACAAGAAAAAAATTTCTGAATAAAAATGTATACTGGTTGCTGAAAAGGTGGATATGAGAGTACTAGTGGATATTAAAGCAATTAGGAGAATTCATGATTTGAGAAATCACGAGCATACTTGTACTGCAGCAATGGCTTCCACCGCACCGGCAGCTCCTAGTAGATGACCAATCATAGATTTTGTCGAGTTCACTCTCAGCTGCAGAATTTTTTTGGTTAGCCTGCTCGTTGAAAGAAATACAACATTCTTATAGTTACTCACATACCTCTGGATTCTGGCCAAAACAGTGAATTAGAGCTTGATATTCTTTTAAATCACCAGATGGTGTTGAAGTTGCATGAGCATTTACATAATTGACATCCTCTCTGGCTACTCCTGATTCTGCTAGCGCCTTCTCAATGCAAAGAAGGATGCCTGTTCCTGACTCCCCATACCGTCAAAATGATAATATCAGCATGACACAGTCAACAGAAAATATTTTGAAAAATAGCAGAACAAATTTTGTATGCCATTAATTACCATCATAATCCCTTACCTTCAGGATGTGGCTCTGTCATGTGGTAAGCATCACAGGTGAAGCTTCCTCCTAGAAACTCAGCATAGATCTCTGCTCCTCTTTGCTGAAAATGTGAAAAAATAAATAAATAAATAAATAAATAAATAAATCAGAAAAGATAAACCATGAGAGGCTAGAACCAGTCATCTGATTCCATCAAATATCTGAACCTTAGCATGCTCCAGTTCTTCTAACAAAAGCACGCCAGCCCCTTCCCCCATAACAAATCCATCACAATCCTGACATATGATGGTGGACAATAAACTTAGACAGATCCATGTAATACTGCAGCAATGTTAATATCTGCAAAATCTACTACAAGAAAATCCAACTTTTTAAAAAAAATGCCAACATAACTCAAGGCGCATTCACTCTTACCTCTTTCCACTTATTCATTACATACAATACTATCGACACTGGATTTTTATCATACAGATCTTATATTTCAGTTTTAGCAACAGATATTAGTAGAAATTTCCAGCATGATCCTTATTGCCTAATTGCATACAGAGACGTTTTCATGTTAATATCTTAACCCCATTCAGCATCAGAAAATATACCAAGCACAGTCCTGCCATCCAGAACCTAAGCTACAGAATCTTTTAGGAAGAATTTAAAGATAGAATCAAGAGGAAAAGTGACTGATGCATACAACATCCCAGGGGCGAGAAGCTTTCACTGGATCACTGTTCCTTTGTGAAAGTGCTCCGCATGCCACAAAACCCCCCAATCCTGCAATGTGCACGTCCAATACTCAGAAAATGCATGCTTCAGATATGACTCTAATAAAAAAGCAATGATCATGAGAATGAAAGATCATTTGTTTCAGATAATCAAGAACAATAGGACTACCAATTGGTATAATTGCTGCATCAGAGCCACCACAAAGCATCACATCCTGCAATACTAAAGCAATAAGCAAAATATATAACTATTTTAAATCTTTACAAATAAGTCAAAAAGGGGTTAAAATGAGTGACTTACAGCTTCATCTCTTATAATATGGTTTGCTGCATTCAAAATACAGAAGTTGCTAGTTGCACATGCAGTAGAAATAGAATAGTTTGGGCCCATCCAACCCTACAGTCCACAGAAAGACTTGTACATTGTTAAAGGCTTTATGAAAGGTAACTCAAAATAATTTAAGAATCCAGTTGTACAAAAAATAAATTGTGCATTATTTTGGCCCACTAGATCCATTGCAAGCATTGCAGAGCCCATATTCGTAGTCGCAAAGGGTACACAAAAGGGGTTCATCTTCTTGTACGAGATCCTTAAAGCCTCAATTGCATCATTAAAAACCTGTTTGACATAGCACCACAATCAACACGAAACTTAGTAACAGTTCCAAGCAATTACTTGCTTCAGGCATTGATTTCCTCATTGAGATTTATGATCAAGTGCATAATCCTACTTTCATTCCACCCATTGCAGACCCAATGAGAACTCCACATCTTTCCTTATCCAACCAACTCATAGCCTCTTCTGTAAGTCCACCATTTTCCAATGCTTTCTTGCCAGCAGTAAGTAAGTAAAGCATAAACTTGTCCATCCTTTTGGATAGTTTTGGTGCCACCCATCCATCCGAGGAAAAAGATTTAATTTCTCCTGCAATCCTCTGCAAAAAAGCAATATCAAGATTGGTGAAAAGATTTGCACCCAACCAATTCCCTAGTCCTGCTTTCCAGTGGTCCATTAAATAATTAAACTAAGTCTAATCTAAATAAAAACTTGGTCAAAACATGGACAACAGCAACATTCTCCAAATAAAGCCTACCGTTGGATAACTGGAACAGTCGAATGTTTCTATTTCACTTATGCCACTAACACCCTTGAGGAGCTCTTCATAGAAATGATCTGGATCATGGCCTAGTGGAGTCACCACACCCATCCCCGTCACAACAACCCTCCGCTGTTTGGTTTGGGTTCTCTCTTTCTCTGCAACCTTCTTTTCAGGCTGCACAGCAATGGACATGACTTTTCCTGCAACTGTTAGCCACATTAGCCCAGCTCCCACAGGTTTCAAATAGCATTATCAGTAACAACTATGTCACTATATTTATGAGTTTGCAAATCCTTCTGTTCTTGGTTACTGTTAGAGCATAACAGTTACTGGAATCATGAGATCCACAACCTCATGTGATGACAATAACTTATTGGAACTGAATTGAGGGGTTTGAATTCAAATTAGCATTAACTTGAAACTAGATTGCATCAAATGGAAAACCTGCCATAGCAATGAAGAGAACCGCCTCAACCCTGATTTTTGATTTATCGAGAACAAGGTACACAGTGGGAATGTCAGGAAACCAACCAATGGGAAATACACAATCTCAAAGACTGAACTTTCCATACAAGTTCTGCTATCACTAACAATAATAAGAACCCTAATCTAGAAACAGGTTTCATGTCGATTTAGCAAGTAGCAGTAAATTGGATCTAAACTGTATGGAGCTCACAAATGCCAGTGTTTGGTTTTTCAAGATCAAAAGTATGAAGAAACAAAGTCTTCGGAGACAACCAGAGGAATCTTGATAATCTAGAAAGGCTGAGAACTCCATCATGAACTCTGCTACCACGAAAAAAACAAGAAACCAAACCAAGAAGCATCAACGTTTCTCATTCTAGCACCTATTACCAAACCAAATCAAGAACTTAAAACAGCCATAATTCAAGAAGTCATTGTTTCCGTTCAGTGACCTCCTTGCTACTAAGAAGTGAAAACTTCCTCCATCCAACGGTGAATCGTTGCAATATAAGCAAGCAATGTGATCCAAATTCTTTTATCCGAACCACCAAACTCGAGACAAGTAGAAATAGACAAACTCAACATAAGAACTCAAAAAACAAACATAAGATTTCGCAAATTTTAAGAAAGACAAACTAATTTTTAATCCATATATTAAACACTACATATCAAGATAAAGCAAGAACACAAAGAACTTTAAGAACTATAAAATTTATGGATTTGAATTCATTACCAGAAGAAGGAGAAGAACGGGCACCCCTTCGCTGCCTTCGAGTAGTCTCAGCATTCTGCCGCCCAAGCAGAGAGAAGCCATCCCCCCCAAAGAACGCCGACCCATTTCTCGAGCTGTAGAACTCGGCGCAGGGCTCGAAGGCTAGGCACGAGCTCATCAACCCCTGGATCCCCGCCCCACAGAAGGCCGAGATCAGCCGCCTCGGCGAACCCCGGCCCACGCCGCCGGAGAGCGACGCCCTCCGCCACCTCCGCCGGGGGACGCACTCCCCGGCCCCAGCGGCCGCTCCTTGTCGCACGCCACCGTCATGCACGCCGCCACCAGCCACGTGCACAGCGGCGAGGCCACGGCGGCGCCCGCCATTGGAGAAGAACAGAGCAAAGCCGGAATAAGGGAGGAGAGAAGCTCCAAAAGCGGAGCGGCCAGAAGCTAGAACTCGAGAACGTTCCGATCGAAGTTGAGAGAGGAGAAGAGGCCAAGAAGGGATTCAAGATCTCAAAGAGCGGACTAAGAAACAGCGAGAGAAAAAAGAGCGATTTTTAACGAGAAAATATGCGATTTTGGGAAGGAGGAGACGGGTCGAAGAGGATGGCGAAAGGTTTTGGGAGGGGAGAAGAAATGACGAAGGGAATGAGAGATGGCATCGATCTCAGGAGAGAAGGCACGAGCTTTGGCTAAACCAAGGGGAGGTGGCGAGAGCCATCGCCAACTGCGAGAGAGGGAGAGAGAGAGAGAGAGGTGATAGAAAGTAGAAAACCAAACAAAAGGACGGGGGAGGATGAGGAAGGAAAAAAAAAACAGGGTCATAAAAAATTTATAATATAGCATAATTTTAAAAATATTGAAAAAAACCTTGGATATGGAGGGGGGAATAAGGAATTGTCAAATCATTGACCGTCGCCTCTCATCCATTACGCATCGAGACTTGACTAATATTGATTTTTTTTTTTTTGATGCAAATGAATGCACACGCCGACCTAACGTGAACGCAGCTTAAAAGATCAAAAAAATATATATATTCTATAAGAATCGGGAGTAGATCTGATTGTGATACCAGATTTAATCAGTATATTTGTACCATAAAAGGTGATTCAATCATTGATATTGTTTGCTTCCCGGTGTGCTGAATAAAAATTATAGTGAAATTATAAAAATAATTTCAAATATCCAAAAAAAATGGATGGATTTCCAACTGTATCATATCATTTCGAATTTAACCTATTACGGTAGTAAAATCTCTCTTAATGATAATTTTTTTAATTTAATTTAATTAATATTGATTGAAAAAAAAATTATTTATCTCTAACTCTAATATTATTTTTATTAAATATTTTAATTAATTTTATATTTTAAAAATTAATATTTATGTAAATCTTTCAAACTCTTTCTATCTTGCACATGAGCGCATCAAATTACAAGACACTGCATAAATTCTAAAACTCATAGTTTATGTGATAAAATAATCAAACAGAGATTCAACCACAAACTCACTAGGATGATAGAATAATTAGATTCAGAAGGATCATATGAGCATAATAGTTAAAAAAAAATCTACTCCTGCGATAGATAATTATTTACAAATCCCAACTTAAGTCACTAGAGTTTAATGCATAAAAGCTGTCGGTGCAAGATGCTAGGTGTTGAAATTATGAGAAGGATAATCGGTAAATCTTCAAGAGTACTTTACTCAAATGATGTAAATATAAAATTTTTTTATCCAAATGATGCAGTTTTAAACTTATTTATTAAGCTAATGCAAAAATTAAAAATGATATTTGAAATGATGTTTTTTTTTGAAAAAATACCGTTCTAAATGACACTTTATGCCCAATCAATTCAACCCTACGCAGCCTACGTGGAATTAAAAAAAAAGAAAAACATCATTCTGAATGATGTTTCTAAAAATATCATTTTGAATGAGAAGAAAGATGAGCGTTGGATAGAAAAAGAGATAGGCATCGGATGGGAAGGATAAGACGGAGCAGGGAATTCACTTTAAAAGCGCCGTTTAAAATGGCGTTTTTAAAAATTGGATTGATTGAGCCGAAAGCGTCACGTAGAATGATATTTTATCAGAAAAAAATATAATTTTAAATGATGATTTTAATTTTTATATTAATTTAATAAATAAATTTAAATTTACATCATTTGAATAAAAAAAATTTATATTTATATTATTTGAATAAAATATATAAATTTTCAACTGGATATCCGACAATATCCAGTTTGATACCATTTGAGACACCACACTCTGATTTTTGACTCCTCATTCAATGATGAGAGAAGTACATGGATAAGGACAAGGCCATTGTAAATGAAAAGCATGCTTTGTGATGGATTTAGAATGTTGCTATTGAGTACATGGTGATAGACAATGATGATAAATTTCTCTCTTTTTACTTCCCCTTCTCTCTTCTTTTTGTCTTCTGTACGTTGTTTGTTTCTGTTTTCATTGTTAAAGGTTTCGGCTACGGTACTACTAGATATTTGATCAAAGAAAATCCTTCTAGCATTAATTTCTTATAGTGTTGAAATTGTTTGTCCAATTAAATGCAGAAGATATTAAAGAATCTAACTTCGTTGTGGTCCTACAAAACATGGAGCTGAGTACATAGAGATGCGAGCACCGACGGACTGCCATATCCATTGTCAATTTTTATAGTTTCGTGTCTTTAATTTTTAGTACTTGTGTTCAATATAAGTTGGACTTTTCTTTCCTTGAAAAAATAAGAAATGATACAAAATCTAGAGTGACGCAAGTATTTATCGAATTGTGAAGCAAAATAAAAGTGAAGAATGCAACGTAGAGACAAGAATATCACTTCAACTATTTAATAATATTTTTTTCCTCAAAAAAACTTATTTACTAGTCTTTGTGCTTTGATTTAGTGAATTTCATAAATTATGACATATTTGATATAAACTTCAATATTTTTAGTGGAGTTCAAGCGGAATGTGAGCTTAATCTATATGAGCAGTGGTTTACAATTTTGAGTCCAACACATTTTGTTTGGAAATGAGCCAAATTGGATTAGGATCATCTTCTTCAAATTTGGTGGGATCAAGGTTAACCATTTTTTGACAGATCAAATTCTAACATTTTTGTTGCTCCTCATGTTTATTTTTTTAATACATGTAACTAGATAGAGCAATGGAATAAATAAACAGGGATATTTTTTTGGTTAACTGAAGGGAGCTAACTAGGTGAGGGCACCCTAGGTGTTGGGTTTTTGTGGTTGTTTCAGTTTTAATACCATGGGAACCATCGCGTGGAGCATGTTGGATCCAAACTTCTTAGAGCAAGTTTATACCAAAAAAACAAAAAATCTTAGGGCAAGAGATTCTACGATGGTTAGGTGTTGGTGGACAGCCAGCCACTAAGCTGGGACAGTGCTGTCTGTACGATGTTCAACAAATGGCCTTAATGTTTTGATACAACAAATGGCCTTAATTTTTTGGTACAATAGATGGCCTTAAATTTTTGGTAGAACAAATGGCCTTAACAGGATCGTACAGTTGGGCATTCAGTGCACCAGTAAGTAGAGCTTTGAATACCTTCACTACCCACTAGGATAACTCTTGCTCTGTTTTTTTTCTTTAATTAATACCATAGTTTTCTTTTACATGGACGTACGAATAATTACCTTACCCAATGGCAAGGAGGGATTGAAGCAACTCGTAAAATTTATTGCTAAATAAATGATAAATTGATTTTAAATTTATCAAAACGACAATGGTGGATATAATAAACTTTTCATATCATAAATCGGTAACATGAAGTATATTCTTGTTTCTTTCTAATATACATAAATATTTTAAATTTCATGAAAGCAAAAGATAGCAATAATTATTTTGATAATTTTTTATATTTTTTTTAAATCATAAACCTATTTTAGTTATAAGATTTTTTCGGAGAGTTAAAACAACCTGGAAGATGACCAAAATATTTGCTAGTGGAACCATCATGGATGGATAAGAGATGATTGATTAGATGGTTGATTCTTCAAATCAAATCCATGATAAAGATATATTTTGTAATGATTGATGATGTACTTAAAAAATTAAATAAAAAATATTATTTAAATTTTTTAATTCTGTATAAATATTTGATATCCATTCAATATATAATCGATTTGAGATTAAATATATGCTCGCATAAATTCTCACATGCTTCTCTGTTAAGCTATATTGTCCTTATCAGATTAAGGATCCAAATCTATTTAAATATAATCATGAACACTCTAAATTCAATTAAAATTACTATAATCAGCCCATCATTAATCTAAATATACTCATGTTATAAATTTATAATATCCCATAGCCCACATTGGCCATGGGCCAATTTTTCTCAAATACCATTTATAATTCTCATAAAAAAAAACTAACTTGAGGCTGTATAAGTATCTAAAATCTATCGAATATATAGCTAATATAAGACTAAATATAAGTTTGTACAAATTCTCACACATTCAAAAAAATTTATTGTCAGCCACCAAAAATCTTCCTTTCCTTTAGTCTGCTATCTTTTCATGCTTTAGCAAGGCAAGCAATGTGTTTGCTCCATCCATTCATGCTTTTAAGGACTCGGTTGACAGGAAGTAGAAGAGAGAAGAGGCACTTCCTGGAAAGTGAATCTTATTTGGTTGGAGTTTTAAGAGAAAAAAGAGTGAAAAAAGTACTTTCCTTAAGAAGTTACTTTCCACATTTCATGAGAAGTGAAAATCCATGGAGAAGATGAGTTTTGACACTTTCCGTGATATAAAAAATAATAGTATTTTTTTCTTTCCTAAAATACTCTTTTAAGATCTATAATTAAAATTTAGTAAAATATTAATATATGGTTAGGATGAAATACTGAATAGTAATATAATCTTATATTAATATTATCTTAATATTCATATAAATATAATATTAATATTTATTATATTTTAATATTATTTTAATATTTATATTAATATAATATTTTTATTAATATTAATATAATATTTATACTAATATAATATCATATTTATATCTATATTAATAATTTTATTATATTAAAATATTCATATTATGGTAATATAATATTAATATATTAGTATTATATTAATACAATAAATTATTATGATCTAATATTATATCATAATATATTAATATTATATTTATATTAATATAAATATAATATTTATATTTATATAAAATTTATGAGTAAAAATATATGATTTTATATTTACTAAAGGTATAATAGGTATTTTACATAGTTTTCTCAGAAAAATAGGTGTTCATCCAAACATAAGCTACTTTATAATAAGTCATCTTTTCATGGTCAATCAAATATACTAAAATTTTATTCACAGGAAGTAACTTTTTGGGAAGTTACTTCCCAGGAAGAAAAATTCTTCCCACGAACCAAACAAGTCCTAAAAATCATTTTTATTAACTGCTAGTATCTTGTTATGCACTTGGCCTGTAAAATTTTGGTCGTTCCATGCATTAGTCACCAATGGAAGGATAGGAAGAAGGAAAGTAAGAGTTTGTAGCTTTTAAGAGCCTGAGAAGGATAGAAGCGCAACCCTTCAGAGATTTTTTTTTTTCATAAAATAAATATGATAAAAAAAATGTGACTTTTGGACATACTTAAAATCAATAATAATAATAACAATATTAATAATATAAATCATTGTTCCTCCAACCAAATGGTTCGAGGCATTCTAAGTCATATCAACTGCAAATCGGGATGGTTCGAACTTCCAAATTGGAATACCAGATGAGAAAAAAAGAGGAAGAAAGAAAAAGATACGAAGGAAGGGAAAGAGGGGATGACGCTGTCAAAGGGTTGACAGTAGCCCTCTGAGGCTATCAGAGGGCCGTGGAGACATCCACAGCTCTGTACCGCCCGATAGAGCATTTAATAAAAAAAGATAGAGAGAAAGAAAGAGTATCGAAGGGAAGTACAACTGACAAAGAGGGTGCCAGATGGCTGTTGTAGCCATCGGACAGTGGAAAAAATGCAAACGGAGCCGCAGCCATGAAATAAAGATGATTGTCCTTATTCATCATATTTTTTTAAAAATGATGATAAGTGAAGCCAGTAAACTCATTGCAAGCTTCACTGTAGTTTGAATTTTTTTTAAAATTTCGTGAAATAGGTGATCACCTTGTTTCACATCCGACGGAACAGCAGGCCGTGATTTCACCATCTGACAGCCACGATGACCAGCCAGAGGACCTTTGACCGTCTCTCCAGCAGCTTTCCCTCATTTTTTTTTTCTCCCTCCTTTCTCTATTTTTCTCGACCACGGTTTGATGGAGGAAGCGGAGGCCTTGGTGGCCCTCCGAATGCACCCACGATCCATTTATGGCCACCATCGATATCTCTTTCGATCACTCTCTTCCTTCCTCCCCTTTCTCCCTCCTCCTTCCTCTCCCTCCCCCTCTCTCTCTCTCTCTCTCTTTCTTTCTCCTCAGTTCATTTCTTCATCTCTATATCTGTTCGCATTGGTCTGATCCAATATAAATCCATAACGACTCATACCATTAATTGTCTGATATGAATCCTAATGCTGATTCTGCAGATTTTAATATAAATAATAAAATTGAATCATACGATAAAGTTGAAATGGAAAAGTTTGAATGTTAAATATATTAACCACCAAACCATTTATTGATTATGATCATTTTGGTTGGATATCCATGAGTCCCGATTCATTTAGACGTGGTTTAGGTCTTCGACAAAGTAGAAGCCAAGTTTTTGCTCCATGTTGTAGTCAATAATTATATCCAATTGTTGCGGCCAATCGCCTCGTCGTCCGATCGCCGGAGAGCGTGCACCTGCAAAAATGAGAAGTCCACACTGACCGGAGGCGGCTCCGGTGGGGACCCTCCGACGGTCAAGTCAGAGAGGTGACTGGGCAACAGTGAAATGAAGACAGAGAGCTCGATCGAGAGGGAGAGAGAGAGAGAGCGAGCGAGCCTGTGTTTTTGGAGTTGAGAAGTGGGGGGAGCGGATCCCTTGCACTGTTGCCTTCCCCGATTTATATAGTGGAGCACGGTATGGCACCGTCATTAATGGCGCAGACAAGTGAAGAACCGTCAACTCACTGTAGACTGTCAGGGTCACCGTGAAAGTGTCATGTCGCCGCGGGGCTATCAAATCACCAGGGTTGACAATGCCCTCGGTGGGACAATGCCTCCAGATGGCCGTGCCGCATGTTGCTGTCAGAACTGACAAGGTCTGGCGGCTGTACGGCGATTGAAGGAGTCGACCGACCCTGAGTCGGTGGCCAGCTGAGTGGCGTCGGACCCCTCCGTTAGTCGGGGAGTCTTACGTGAGTCGGCCATCAAACCTCTGGGTTCAGTCGGTCGGAGAAGGTGTGCCTGATATATCCTCAGTCGGTCGTGAGCCGATAATTAGCCGGTGATGGCGTCCGTCGGTCGGTCGCTCCGGCCGCCAGTCGGTCGGTCGGTCGGTGCGCTCGATCGTTGGTCGGTCGATCGGTCGGTCGGTCAGCTCGACCGTTGGTCGGTCGGTCGGTCATTCCGGTAGTCGGTCGGTCGGTGGGTATTCCCCAACAGTTGCCCCCCTCCACTCTTGAGTCGAATGGTGAGCTGGCCGATGCCTTCATTAGGGCAGCGATCCTGGGCGACTAGGAGTGGATTTGTTGCATGCACAGATCCGACCGTACCGCCGATTGATTCGATGTCAGGCGCCTCATAAATGCCAAGCGATTTGGGCGTCTAGTCGGTATCAGACGTCACGTCGGCGTCAAGTGTCAGACGTCGCATCTTGTCGTCATCAGACGTTATGTCGGTGATAGGAGATCGGGCGTCGGACGATACGGTGTCAGACGTCCGAATATCCGACGCCGATCGTGGGAGCGTGGGGCGCTGGCAGGCATCCCATCGGGAACGCGAATCGGCGCGGGCACATAAATGCGGAACCGCATCCCCGCGTGCCTCGTGTCGAAGGTGGTTGGCCGGCGCCCCCCGCATTTAATATGGGCGGTGCGGCCGTCCCGGGACGAGGCGCGCCGAATTCTCAGGCCACCCGGAGGCCGCCACGTGTCGAGCATCCACGGAGCTTCGGTCGGTGCGGAGTCATCTTGGCCGTCGGGCGGGCCTATATATATAGGACCTCTCGGACCCAAGACCCCACCATTGCCATTTTGCTGCCGAAACTCTGTCCGGGCGATTTCTCAGTCGTCGCGGGCAGAGCTTTCTTGCTTCCAGAAGAGCCCCTCCGGTTCGTGGTCTCTCTTCCATCCTCCTCATCTTCTTCTTCTTCTCCGTTCCTTTCTCATTCGGTTCCGGTACATTGGCCAGGAATCCGACTCAGGGAGCTCGGTCGGAGAACCCGACCGACGACTCCCGGTCGACTCCGGAAGATGAGGTTTCCTCGCTTTCGGGGCCGAATGTTGATCGGCTTCGGGAGCAATATTGCATCCCGGAGCAGTTTCAACTGTCCGCCCCAGGGGCCGACGGTCGGGTTAACAGCCCTCCGCCCGGTCAGCTGGCGTTGTACGTTGAGGACCTTCGCGCGGGTCTTCGGCTCCCGATTCCGGAGTTCGTCCGGAATCTTCTGAACTATTACGGACTCTGTCTGGCGCAGCTAGCGCCGAACTCTGTCCGTCTCATCATCAGTTTTGCATTGTTGTGTCAGCTCTTGCCGACCAACCCTCGTATTTCTCTCTTTCGGGCCTTCTTTGTGCTCCGACCCCATCCTAAAGCTCGAGGGTGGTGGCTCTTCAACCTCCGGAAGGGCCTTTCCTTTATCACCGATCTTCCATCGTCCATTCATGGGTGGAAGAACCAATTCTTCTTTATTTCTTCTCCATCTTCTTGGGGCTTTCCTTCTCATTGGGGCGTGCCCCGAACCGAAGCCAATGACAACAGTCGGGTGGAAGCGGACGACCGGAAGGACTTCCACCGACTGAAAGATATGTCGGTCCCGAAGCAGAGGGAGCTTGTTACCGAACAAGCTCTCTATGACGCAGGCTTAAGCTTGGTCCCCCGACTAGGTATCGTCCGATTTCCCAGTCTCCTTTTCATCCGACCTTAGCCCGGTTCTTTAGTTAACACCTTTGTCGGTATTGCAGGGACACCTCCGAGAATGCGGCCGACAGACGTGGAGATTCGGCAATTCGCGACAAGGAAGAGGCCAGCATCGGGGGCCGGACCTTCGCGGCCCCCGAAGAAGCCTGCTCCAGCGGCGCCGATTGTCGAAGCGTCGGTGACCGACCAGTCGGAGCCCGTTATCGCGCTCGCGGCTCCGGCGGCTCGTACGGAGGAGAGGCCGGTGGAAGAGGCGGCCGAGGGAGCGTCGGCGGCATCACCGGAGGCGGTGAAGCCGGATGTCGTTCGAAAAACCGAACATCATCCGGTGGCGTCCGTGGCCGCGGTGGAGGGTGCCGGTTCTACTTCGAGCATCCCCTCGCTGCCGGTTCCGTCGGTCGGGGCGGCCGATCGAGGGAAAGCCCCGATCGACCCCACGGACGAGACAAGGTCGGGGAGCCGATCTGTGCCGCCCAGCGCACAGTTCCCCGAGGATGCGTCGGCGTTGGCCGACCATAACCTGGCGAGACGGTTGTGCCAGGGGATCCTTCTTCCGGCCGACGCGGAGTCGCTGAGATCTCGACAGGTAACCGAGATGCTATCCAAGTTCTACCCGACTATGGTCGAGGTAAGCTTCGCATCACCTTCTCTTTTCCTTAGAAATTTTTTTCGTTATGTGATCCTGACGAAGCGTTTGCAATCGGCAGCTGATCTACACAATGTCGGAACTGGAGGCTGGGTACCGGAGGTTCGGTAACGTCCGGGCCGCTTATAAGGAGAGGTCGGCCGACCGGGCGGTGGAAGACTCCCGGGTCTCCGACCAATATCGGGAGGAGATGCTCGAGTCGGGTTTCGCCTCGTATCGGGTGGGGTACGAGGACGGTCGGGAGGCAGTCCGGGCCTTGTATCCGGAGCTTGACCTTAGCAGCATCGTCCCACCGGGGGCCGAGGAGGAAGCCACCGAGGAGATGGCCGACCAGCCATCAGGAGGCGTAGTTGCTGCGGAGGAAGTCATCCCGGAGGAAGCGACGCCGACTGCCAGTCCCCCGCCGATCGAAGGACCAGCTTCAGCCGTCGACCCAGCTCCACTCGTGGCCGACACACCAGTCATCCCCGATCTCCCGTCGGTCGAGGAGATCGACTCAGATGGGTGATCGGGCCATGCCGATTTTCCTTTGCTTTTTCTGTTTTCTTTGAAATACATGTAATCGGGCTTCGACCCGACTTTGTACATTTTGAATAAAAATTTTGAATGAAAATTTCTTCTGCTTTCCCTTTGTCTCCTTCTTCCAAATGTATAGCTGAATGCCTTAGTGAGTCATTAGCTTGTGTAAGTCGCTAACTCACATAAGTCGGTAGGACGTTCGGCAACTCGCGCTGCCACGAAGGAGGGGTAAGTCCCGGCTTTGGGTCGGCTTCTGATAGTCGAGCTTGCCAGTCGGGCGCGTCTTGTTGAGTCGAGAGCCGACCGAACCTGGCAAAGGTTCGGTAGTCGGGCTTCCATGGACGCGTTCAGTCGAATGTCGTCCGGCGCGGTGTCGGGGGAGCGACAATAAGTCGGATCCCCACGCTCTCGCGTCGGGTATTCATTCTGTATCTTTCGATATACGGTGGTAAGCCGAATATCGTCCGGCCGGCCGTGGGTCGGTCGGCAAGTCGTGGATGCGACTAAGGTCGCGTCGTGCGATAGACGGTGGTAAGCCGAATATCCTTCGACCGACCGTAGCCTGGTCGGGAGTCACGACGACAGTCGCGTGGGCTCTTCGCCTCTCTTTGGTCGGGGCCCGATCGGCTTGTCAGCCGATGGTTTGGCCCGAAAGTCCGACCATAGAAGGAGTGTTAACCCCCGTCAACGTAGATGCATCGGTCCTCGCAAGAGTTCGGTGTGCCGTCGAAAGTCGAAGGAGTGTAACTCCCGTCCATAGGGGTACATCGGTCCTTGTAGGGGTCCGATGTATCGTCGATCGTCGAAGGAGTGTTAACTCCCGTTCATGTAGATAAGTCGGTCCTTGCAAGGGTCCGATAGGTTACCGGCGATAAGGTCGTCGGTTCCAGGTGGACACTAAGTCCACGTTGATACGTCGGGGCTCGGACTTGGTAAGCACCGATCATCAGTCGAAGAGTTGAAACTCCGAACTTTCAAACTGAATTTGTATTCCGACTATCGAATTACAAAGTTCATTGGTAATACAGCTTCAGGTTGTCGGCGTACCAAGTTCGGAGAATGGGTTTCCCCTCAAGGGTCTCCAGTCGGTAGGCTCTCGGACCATAAGTGTCGGCTACTTTGTAGGGCCCTTCCCAGTTGGGAGCCAGCTTCCCTTGGTCCAAGGGCTTCGACACTTCTGCCTTCCTCAAGACCAAGTCACCAGGCCTGAAAAGCTTTGGTCTGACCTTGGCGTTGTAATACCGGGCGATCCTTTGTCGGTATGAAGCCATGCGAATTTGGGCCTCGTCCCGCAGTTCGGGGAGGAGGTCTAGGTCGGCCCTCCGACTCTCGGAGTTGTCCGGCTCTTGATACCGCTCGACCCTTGAAGATGGCAGGCCAATCTCGAGCGGGATCATGGCCTCCGTTCCATAGGCCAAACTGAAAGGCGACTCCTCGGTCGGAACGCGGGGGGTCGTTCGGTAAGCCCACAGAATGGAGCCCAGCTCGTCGATCCAGAGACCTTTGGCTTCGTTTAGTCGGGTCTTGAGTCCATGGAGCAAGGTTCGGTTGGTCACCTCGACCTCGCCGTTGGACTGGGGGTGCCCGACTGAAGTCAGTCGGTGCCTGATGTGGAACCTGGCGCAGAAGTCTCTGAAGTCCTGGTTGTCGAATTGCCGTCCGTTGTCGGTGATGATGGTGTGCGGCAATCCGAACCTGAAGATGACGGATTTCTGGATAAAGTCCTCCATCTTCCGTTCGGTGATCTGCGCCAATGGTTCGGCCTCCACCCATTTGGTGAAGTAGTCGATGGCGACAACGATGAACTTTCTCTGACCCGACGCTGGTGGGAATGGGCCGAGAATGTCGACTCCCCACTGGGCGAAGGGCCACGGAGCGACAATAGGGGCAATTTGGCTGGTCGGTTGGTGTCGAATATTGGCATACTTTTGACATGGCTCGCACCTCCGGACCAACTCGGCCGCATCCTTCTTCATGGTAGGCCAGTAGTAGCCCTGTCGCAAGACTTTGTAGGCCAGGGACTTGCCCCCTAAGTGATTCCCGCAAATTCCTTCGTGAACCTCTCGGAGAGCGTAGTCGGCGTCGGTCGGTCCCAAACACCTAAGCAAGGGAAGGGAGAACGACCTCTTGTAGAGTCGGCCATCCATGATGACATATTGTGAGGCCGACCATCGGAGTCGCCTGGCCTCCGTGGGATCTTCGGGGCTGATCCCGTCGGTCAGATACTAGACGATCGGGTCCATCCAACTTGGTTCGGATGTTAGCTGCTGTACTCCTTCGACCCGATCGATGCTCGACTGCTCGAGATTCTCCACGAACGTCCGACCCAAAGAGTCGAAAGCCGAAGTCGCCAGTCTGGAGAGCGCGTCGGCACGGGCGTTCTCCGACCTGGGGATGTGGGAGATTTTGAAATACTTGAGGCGTGCAACGAGGTCCTTCACTTTCTGAAGGTACTTGATCATGGTCGGATCTCGCGCTTCGAATTCACCCGTGACCTGCCCCACGATCAGCTGAGAGTCGGAGAAAGCCTGGAGGCTGTCGATGCCCAGTTCTTTCGCCATCCTCAAGCCAGCGAGGAGTGCCTCGTATTCGGCTTGGTTGTTGGAGGCCTTGAAGTCGAACCGGAGGGCGTACTCCGTGACCACCCCATCCGAATTCGTGAGCAGGAGCCCGGCCCTGCTTCCCTGAGTGTTTGAGGCTCCGTCGATGTGGAGTACCCAGGTGGAGATCGAGTCTGGCTCGGAGGCCGTATCTCATCCCGGGTCTTCAGCTCCCGACCCAAGGTCGGTCGTCGGGCATTCGACGATGAAGTCGGTCAAGACCTGAGCTTTCAGGACAGGCCTTGGTCGGTATTGAATGTCGAACTCGCTGAGCTTCATCGCCCATTTCGCGAGTCGTCCAGATGTGTCGGGTCGGCGCAATATCGCCCTCAGGGGCTGGTTGGTGAGCACCACTATGGCGTGGGCCTGGAAGTATGGACGGAGTCGTTGCGCGGAGACGGTCAGGGCGAAAATCATCTTTTTCGTCTCCAAATATCTTGCTTCGGCGCCGTGGAGCACCTTGCTGGTGTAGTAGATAGGCTGATGGGTTCGGCACTCATTTTCTCGGACGAGCACCGAACTGATCGTCTCAGAAGATGTGGCCAAGTAGAGATACAAGGTTTCCCCGACCTGCGGCTTTACGAGCAGCGGCGGGGAAGTCAAGTACTTTTTCAGGTCTTCGAAGGCTTGTTGGCACTCATCCGACCAAGAAAAACCATTTGCATGGCGCAGAGTTTTGAAAAATGGGAGGCACCTTTCAGCTGATCGAGAAATGAATCGGCTAAGGGCGACGATTTTTCCATTCAGCTGTTGGACCTCCTTCTTGGTGTTCGGATGACGCATGTCGAAGATTGCCTTTATTTTCTCAGGGTTGACCTCAATCCCTCTCTGAGAAACGAGGAATCCGAGGAACTTCCCTGAGGTCACCCCAAAAGCACACTTGGTCAGGTTGAGCTTCATTCGGTGTCGTCGAAGGGTGCGGAAGGTCTCCTCGAGATCCTGAACATGGTCCGGAATCTGCGCGCTTTTCACCAGCATATCATCCACGTACACCTCCATGTTGCGCCCAATCTGGTCTTTGAAGACCTTATTGACAAGTCGCTGGTAGGTGGCGCCAGCGTTCTTCAGTCCGAAGGGCATCACCCGATAACAGTAGAGGCCCTAGGGAGTCACGAACGCGGTGTGCTCCTCGTCTTCAGGCGCCATCCGGATCTGATTGTACCCGACAAAGGCATCCATGAAGCTGAGCAGTCGAAATTCGGACGTCGCATCCACCAGCTGGTCGATCTTGGGAAGCGAGAAGCTATCTTTTGGGCAGGCTCGGTTGAGGTCGGTGTAGTCGATGCAGATCCTCCACTTCCCGTTGGCTTTTTTGACCATGACAACATTGGCGAGCCAATCGGGATACGTGGATTCTCGGATGAAGCCTGCTTCGAGTAGCTTGTCCACTTCTTCGTCGATGGCCCTCTGCCTCTCCGGAGCGAAGAACCTTTTCTTCTGCCTCACCGGCCTCATCGTCGGGTCGATGTTGAGTCGGTGGGTTATGGTTTCTGGGGGGATGCCCGACATATCTGCTGCCGACCAAGCAAATATGTCGGCATTGGCCGTCAGCAGCTCCGTCAGTCGGCGTCGTTCGGTGTCGGGCAATTGAGACCCGACCCAAACTTTTCTGTCAGGATTTTCTCCTATCGGGATCGCCTCGAGCTGCTCGACCGGCGAACCTCGCTCTTCCTCCTCCCGCTGGTCCAGCTTGTCGATTGTCAGGGAGCCCTTCGGTTCGTTGTTTTGAGAGGAGATTTGGAAGCATCGTCGGGCGAGCCGTTGATCTCCGCACATCTCTCCGATTTCATTTTTGGTCGGGAACCGGACAAGGAGATGGTACGTCGAGACGATCGCCTTGAGAGCGTTCAACCCGGGTCGTCCAAGTATGGCGTTGTAAGCCGAAGGAACTTGGACGACCGCGAAAGTTAGGTGGGCCGTGCTTTGCCGTGGTTCGGTGCCGACCGTCACGGGCAGGGTGATTTCTCCTTCTGTCGTGACGGCGTCTCCGGCAAAGCCGATCAAGGGCATGGAGACCCTCTTGAGTCGGTCAGTTGACAGTTGCATTTGGGAGAAGGTCGAGTAAAACAAAATATTTGTCGAACTTTCATTATCAACAAAAATTCATTTTACATCATAATTTGCTATTGTCGCCGACACAACAACAGCATCATCGTGGGGAGTCTGGATGCCCCGAACGTCGTCCTCCGTGAAGGTGATTACGTCGCCCGGGCGCGGCCTTTTCGTCGGCTCCTCTCCCGCAGACGTCCCCGGGCCCAGCCGCTTGGAGATCATGTTGATGACTCCGGCCGTCGGTCGATTGTTCGCCGCTTCTTCAGTCGGCTGGGGTCGTCGATCGGCAACTGGTTGGGTCGGCGGACCCTTCCGAAATTTGCCGAGATACCCCCGGCGGATGAGAGCTTCGATCTCATCCTTCAGCTGGATGCACTGCTCGGTGTCGTGGCCGTGGCTTCGGTGAAATCGACAGTACTTCCGACGGTCGAGGCCTTTTGCCTTCAGAGGTGGAGGCCGCCGCAGGTATTCTTCCCCCTCGATCTCCATTAGGATCTGCGCACGAGGAGCGGAGAGAGGAGTGTAGGAGTCATACCTGGGGCGTGCCGGCCTCGGGGTCTGTTGCTGGGGTGACTTTTGGATTCGTCGGGGTGGCGAGACCCGACTGTCGGTCGGGGGCCTGCTGTGTTCGGTGGGCTCCCGACCCTTCCTCCGCTTCTCTTTAGGGCCTCTGGGCTCGGCCAAGCGTCGGTCGGACGCTCCTTCGTCTGCGCGCATATACTTGTACGCGCGCTCTAGTAGCTCGACGTATGTCCGGGGGAGGGTCTTGTCCAGAGAGTAGGTGAATAGGGACGCCCTCAGGCCCTGCTTCATGGCTGAGATAGCCATGTCTTCGTTGAGGTCCCGGACCTCAAGCGTGGCTGTGTTGAATCGCGCCACAAAGTGTCGGAGCGTCTCATTTTCTCCCTGCTTGAGGGAGAAAAGGCTGTCCGACGTTCACGGCGGCTTTCGGCTGGTGCTGAAATGGGCCACAAATGAGTGCTCGAGCTGCCCGAAGGAGTGGATACTTCCCGACCGGAGGCCGGAGTACCAGGCCCTGGCAGCCTTGCGGAGCGTTGCAGGGAAGCCGATGCAAAAAAGAGCATCGGTTGCCCCTTGAATCGTCATGAGAGCTTTATAGCTCTCGAGGTGGTCGACTGGGTCGGTGGAGCCATCGTATGGCTCCACGTGCGGCATTTTGAACCGACTGAAAATCGGCTCGTCGAGGACCAGTCGGGAGAGAGGTTGGGCGGTCTGGAAGTCGACGTCGTTCGAAGACTTCTGGCCGTCCATCTGCAACTGGACGAGTCGGCGGTCGATTTTCTCAAACCGGCGCTCGTAGTCGTCCGCTCGTCGATGCTGGGAGACCCCGGGAGTGGAGTCTCCGGAAGATTCCGAGAGGGAGGCCGACGGCGTGCGCGGTCGTTTCTCCTTCCTTGCCCGTTCCAGCAGAGAAAGGGAGGGCTGCTGGGACCGTCGGTCGTCACGCCAGGGCCGTTCCTCCTCTTCTCCGTGGGAGCGCAGTTGAGGGCGCTCACACGGAGGCGACGGGGATCGGCGCGGTCGTCGGCGGCTGCTCCTGGAGGGCATCGGACGGGCCGCCGGTTGTTGCTGGAGGCTCTTGACTGCGTCCGTCAGTACGGTCATCTGCCGTACGATGGCCGCGATCTGCGCCTCCGTGGTCACCGCGGGGTGCGGAGAGCTGGGCTTCGCCGCCGGCGGTGGCGGGGAGGCCTCTTCCCGACGAGAAGAGCGCCTTGCCAATCCGGTGATTCTCGATCGTTGTGCTCTTGTCTTTGTCATGCTGCCCCCCTACCTGGCGCGCCAATCTGTTGCGGCCAATCGCCTCGTCGTCCGATCGTCGGAGAGCGTGCACCTGCAAAAACGAGAAGTCCACACTGACCGGAGGCGGCTCCGGCGGGGACCCTCCGACGGTCAAGTCAGAGAGGTGACTGGGCAACAGTGAAATGAAGATAGAGAGCTCGATCGAGAGGGAGAGAGAGAGAGAGCGAGCGAGCCTATATTTTTGGAGTTGAGAAGTGGGGGAGCGGATCCCTTGCACTGTTGCCTTCCCCGGTTTATATAGTGGAGCACGGTATGGCGCCGTCATTAATGGCGCAGACAAGTGAGGAACCGTCAATTCACTGTAGACTGTCAGGGTCGCCGTGAAAGTGTCATGTCACCGCGAGGCTGTCAAATCACCAGGGTTGACAATGCCCTCGGTGGGACAATGCCTCCAGATGGCCGTGCCGCATGTTGCTGTCAGAACTGACAAGGTCTGGCGGCTGTACGGCGATTGAAGGAGTCGACCGATCCTGAGTCGGTGGCCAGCTGAGTGGCGTCGGACCCCTCCGTTAGTCGGGGAGTCTTACGTGAGTCGGCCATCAGACCTCTGGGTTCAGTCGGTCGGGAAAGGTGTGCCCGACATATCCTCAGTCGGTCGTGAGCCGATAATTAGCCGGTGATGGCGTCCGTCGGTCGGTCGCTCCGGCCGCCAGTCGGTCGGTCCGGCCGTCGGTCGGTCGGTCGGTGCGCTCGACCGTTGGTCGGTCGGTCGGTCAGCTCGACCGTTGGTCGATCGGTCGGTCATTCCGACAGTCGGTCGGTCGGTCCCTTCGACCGTAAGTCGGTCGGTCGGTGGGTATTCTCCAACACCAATCATATTAGAAAAAATAATATACCAAAACTAACAAGTAGAAATAAAGTCCATCCAGTCAATACTTGTAAAGTAATTTGCCACATAAGCTGCCATCCGATCTGCCACTCTATTTGCCTCATGATGTATATGAGTCATACTAAAAGAAACAAAACAACCTTAAGCGCACGGGCAAAAACAACAAAAGTGTTTTGTCACATACAAAAAATATAAAGATGAAAGATACTCTATAGATTTGTCTCCATAATAAGTGGTGAGGAAAACAAAAGGAAGAAAAGATGATGGGTTTACTCCATTATATGGGATGCGATCAAAGGATTATATTATTCAATGATTTGCATCCTAATCAAAGCACCATTTTATAATATGGAATGTGTTTCAAAACAATATAACAGGAAAACTATTTAAAAAAAAAGAATAGAGAAAATAAAGAAATAAATTAGTGATTGCAATGTGTTCCATTGGACATGGGCAATGGATTGGGCCACCCATTACACGGCCCGACCCGACATGAAACGGATCATGCCTGGCTCGGCCTGTTAGCTACAGTAACGAGCTGTGCCAGGCACGGCCCATTAGAAAGGATCAGGCTGGACTGGGGGTTTGCGGCCCGCAGTCCAGGTCTGGCACAATCCATAAGGGCCTAAGCTGGCATAGCCCGTGGGCCAGGTACGGCACGGCCCATAAGTCAGGTATGGTCCGGCCTGGTATAGTCCGCATGAGGATTTTTTTGAGATTTTTTTGTAAAAATAGATGTGAGATTTTTTAGTAAAAATAAAAAACCACTTTGTAATGGTGGAAAGTTTGGTATGGACCTCTATCAATTTATAATATCAATCAAAATGATGCAAGGAAGGGAAAGGGGCTAGGCCTGACCTCCAAATACAATGAGGAAGAAAGAAGAAATTGAGATGACTCATCTTAATAATTAAAAGATAAAACTAAAAAATTATAAATATAAAAAATTAATAATTAAAAATCTTACTAGTCGTCGTACATCATCGATAGTGTTTGTGTCGTCATCATCATTAGAATTTATGTTATGTTTATTTTTATTTTGAAGTCTCACCTCGGCATCAAACTAATCTTTGAAACAGAGCAGCATCTTAATTGTTTCGTCGGTCATCCTACTCTTCTTTTCATGTAGAACTTGTTAATCTGCATTAAAAATAGATTTCGATACTACTGTAGACATCGACATAACTAAAATATCACATGCAATGACGGACATTACATGATATTGATTTTTGATACTTTTTCACTATGCTAACACATCAAAATTTTCTATTTGATTTTCATCATATGCAGATTGAAGATTATTTCATCAATAAAATTCAAGTTTACTACTTAAAGATGAAGATGAAGATAAACTTAAAGAAGTATGTATATGTCTCCTATGTGTAATGAATAAGAAAATAGATGATGAACGAGAAGTACTAGGAGAAAAGGCAGAGATTTGTGAATGAGAAGCACTAGATCCATGAATCTTATCATCATGTAAAGCATAAATATTATGAAAAAGTTGGTTTACTTTAGCTTTAGTGGGTTCAGGATCTAGATTCATATTTTCACAATATGCATCAAGTAAAATCAAAACACCATTTAATTTAACACATGGATCAAAGACGGCAGTTAAGTTATGCATAGGACATATCCTATCTCAATACTCATTCTATTTAGATTCTATTTCACAAATAATAGGCTCTAAAATATCATCATATATATATTGTGAAAATTTTTGACTAATAAGATATATTTGTTGTAAAAATGAATAAGAAGTTGGATAATAAACATCAGAAAAAATTTCAGTGGTATTATAAAAATTAACAAAAAATTCTTTCAAAATTTTATCTTTGTTTCAATCAGTTTTAATTAATATAAAACCTAATCTACGATCATTAATATATATACTTAATAAATTTTTATATAGATATACATCATGTATCATTGTATATATCGAGTTCCAACAAGTAATTACATTAAGTTTAAATTTTTTTTAAATATTTATCATAATCTATATACATTTGCTTCAATTCTTAAAGTCTTGTTCTTGAAGTTTGAATAAAAAAAACCATATTTCTAATTTTTATAATAGCATCTTGAGCCATACCCATGCCAGATTGAACAGAGAGATTTAAAATATGATATACATATCTAATATGCAATAAATTTCTATTTAGAATGAGATGTAAAGAGTCTTTCAATAATCTAATAGTAGAATTATTGTTAGATGCATTATGAAAAGTAATATACATAATTTTATCATTAATACCATATGTATATGTAGCTTAATAAATAATATTAAAAATTTATTATCCAGAATATAGAAAATCAAAAGTACGAAAAGTAAGAATATGTTTATTTAATAGTTAATTATTATCAATATAATAAGTAGTAACAATAATAAAATAATAACTAACAGATGCTGTCCAAATATCAGAAGTTAATGATACTTTTAAATTTAGGACAGGGAGAGATTGGATCAAATTTTGTTTCATTATTAAAAAATTAGTAATAGCTACTCATCTAAATATACGTTTACTAGTTCTTCTGTAAGCAGATTGTAGGGCTAACTGAATATACTCTTCAAAATTAAAAGACTCATATAAGCTAAAAAATAATTCATACTCAACTATCCATTTGACCAATACTTTTCTTTGATTTTCATGATTATATGCAAGACTACCTACAAGACTACCCCTTGTTTATTAAGGGTGCTTTGAAGACGAGCATCACTCATAATATAGCTCTCTTGATTTCTCTTCAAATGACCAGTTCTTCCACTATTAGCACAACTATACAATTTAGCATATTTTTTATATTTTGCTTTTAAAACTCCATCTACTATAACTCTTTTAAAATTATTCCATACAATACTAGTTCTCTCATGAAAAAAAGAGGCAGAATTTTGACCTTCAGTATTGATTTTAGAGAGAGAAAAAATAGTAGTTTCTTCTCCCTCTGAAATCGAAGGAATGCCAAAATAACTCTCATCATAAGATGCTACATCTAAATATGAGTTATGTAAATAAAAAAAATTACCAAATAAAGAAACTAAGTAGAGGTAGTCCATAGGTGGAGACTTGTGAGTTTCCTCTTGTGCTCCTCACTCTTCCTCAAAACCTCAACAAAAACCTCTAAGACTCTAATAAATGGACTAATTCTCCTTTTATATAGTACTTGAACACTTGCTAATTATTAATTGCTAATTGAACACTTGCTAAATATTGCTAGAAGAGAATGAGTAATAATAGAGAATGAGAGGAAAATTGATTTGATACGGTGAAAATGGAAGAGGAGGGACATTTATAGAAATCCAATATTTTTATTTTCTCAAAATACCTCTCAAATTAGCCATTTTATGGCTATTGGGAGGGATAAAATAGTTATTTTTCCAAAATAACCATTATAATCCAAAAAAATAAATAAATAAAAGAGTTTTAGCCATTACGGTTGGGGTTGAGCTTGGCCCATAACGGCAATAAACATGACGTACCTGGCACGGCCCGTAACGGTGCTAAATGGGCCATGCCAAGTACTGACACAGTCTGTAATGATGCTAAACGGGCCGTATTAGGCACGGTCCGTAACGGGCTTAAACAGACAGTGCCTGGCACGATCAGTTTGAGCTAATTTTTTTTAAATAAAATAAAATAAAAGAGTCATCCATCAGGTTCATGGGCCGTGCTTGACATGGCCCGTTAGATCTGTCTAGGACTGTACCAAATTAGAATCCAGAATAAATGGATCATATCAGGAATAATTCATTTGGACTGTTGTCCAATGGGCCTGGGCCGGACCGTGCCAGGCATGCCCAGCGCCTATCAATGTTCCACATTCCATGATGAGAAGTTGCAACTCAAAGACCCCTCAATGTAAAAGAAAGGTCAAAAGGACTTTATGTCGGGGATGCTTGGTTTTCAACAAAATATGTTACCGAATGTGATACGAATTTTTTTTTTTTTTTTTTTTTGTTGCAAATAGGTCAAATCCTCCTTATGCACACATCTACTAGCGCTTGCATGAAGAGTCTTCCAAAATTTCTTAGGAATCGATGTAATGGAGAATCAAATAAAATTTTTTGAGTACTTGTAGGATAGGAAGTAACCCAGCCTACCACGCTATTAGCTTTTCTGTAGATGTGTGCCACTTCCAATGCAACTTGCTTTGATGTAGCCTCCGATGGATGTACAAGAATGGGATGAGCCCTCTCTCTATTGGGGGAATAAATCCGTTCCACAAGATAGGCATATTTTGGTGTTGATAAGGAATTAGTGCAAGTGAAGGAAATTATGTATATTTAGTATGCATTGAACTTTACAATAATTTGGATTATCGTAAAAATCAAACCGCCCCACATTTGAGTGTTTATAAAATAGATAAGAGCAAAATAATAATTAAAAAAAGGAACTAGCTTATTCCACTGTTTTGGTGGGATAAATTTATTGCTCGTAAGCTCATGTACACTCTCACCTAGTGTTGTCCCTATGGATATAATCGAGCTGAGAAGAGTAATTGAAAGCTCAAGCTCAATTTGGCTCAAAATATTTTAATTCAAAATTTAATTTGATCTCAACCAAATCTTAATATCGCAAGCTCAAATTTGACTCGATAAAAAATAAACAAGGCTCAAGATTGACTCAATTCGGTTCGAATATTTAATTAAATCATATTCAAATTTGAAATCGAGTCTTATCTTACTAATAATATATATAATAATATATATATTATAAATAAAAATAATATTATTAAAAATATATATAAATTTTATTAGATACGTGAGTTTTCAAATCGAATAGCTTGCTATTCGAGTTCGATAATAATCGGATTAAGTCAAATTTGAACTTAAATCGAATTCGAGTAACGAGCAGTTCGACTCATTTATATTTCTAGTTGTCCCAACATGATAATTTTTTGTGGAGTCAATTAATGTCGTGAGAGACAGAAAGGAAAAAAAAAATCTAGCTTTGCGCGTATGAAAATCTTTTTACTCTGCAACGGACGTCGGTTATGCCGGACATATAATCCTTTCTCGACACCCTCGTTTTGAAGATAATAGCAATGCCATTATTACAGGAGCACAAATGAATTATTTCCATAAACAAAGCTCGCACCTACAAAATAGGTGCCAATGTTTCCCATTCATTAAATGACAATTTATTCCTTTGCAAATAGTGTGAAGTAATCCCATTAAGGTGAGTGGGAAGGGGGGATGCAGGTGTACCAAACATAGATTATCTTATCCACATTGATCCCTTTCTGTGGATCTGCTTATGTCCCAGTAGGGACCACATAGATTTCTCTTTCATTGCCGGCATCCACCTTCCTCCTCACATTAATGGTACTTGCGAAAACCACATGGAGAAGAAAAAATAAATGTAACATTAACTCACACAACATAAATATGATAATCAGATTGGATCGGATCGGATATAATTGGATCAAATAAAAAATAAATCAAAAATTTATCAACCTAAATTAACCTATTTATCAACCAAAGATTCTAATTCGATCCATGATAGATTAAAACAAATTAAATAGGTTAAACGGTTCGCCATTGCTGCCTCTATCACTAATATACAGTTCAGCTCTCCATCAACTGCCTCAATCATATGATAAATATAGGTGTCAATTCATTTCAAAAAAGAAAAAAGGCATCAATTCCAGATGCATATGTATAACTAGAAACATGTCTATCCCCACTAACAAAAAATCCAATGGGACATTGGCCATCCAAGGAGGATTCTCTTGATATGTAGCGTTGATATTAGCAGGGGGGCTACCAAAGGACTGGAGATGTTCAGGCCCAAGCCTGGCCCAGACAAGAGATAATGTCCAAGATGGATGCAATGGCCCATGGTGTTGAGGCTCCAAGGACCAAGATCGTCAGCCCAAAACAGACTGTCATTTGAAATTCAAATACTTCTTCGACCGTTAATTCGGCCCTCCACAACCCTCATCATCTCCGGAGAGAAGCTTTTAACCCCACCAGAGGGAGAGACCCCAACGTCTTCTTCTTTAGAGAAGAGCACAGAGACCTCCAAACGCTGCTGCTATGGCCTCCTGTGATCTCAAACCAGGTAAAGGAGATGAAGCTCCCCAAGAAGAAGGCTCCGAGGAGGATGAAGAGTTGTCGGACTTCTACGCGACGGATGATTCTGATGAAGACCCGACGTTTGACATCGTCGAAGAAACACGGTCAGCTCTTTCGACGATTTCGCTCGAGAAATCCAAGTCCCGGTGAGTGGAGGATTCTCTTGGATCTGGTTTTATGAATCTAAGAATGGTCATCGGAGATGGATTTGATGATGTTGTCAGGGATCTTAAAAAGGAAATTGAGATGGGAAATGAAGATTGGGGGGAGCCAGCGGAGGTCGAGATTCCAGAGCTCAATGAGAAGGATGGGAAATGTTTTGAGATGGTTGAAAAGCTTATCAAAGGTTAGTAGAAGGTTCTCTTTTTTTTAATTATTTTTTGTTATTTTTGTCCTTTTGGGTTGAGTTGGATGGAGATAATAGATCAAGACTTGAATCTGTTCGTTGGGATTTTTGTGTACCAAGTTATCTTTGACACCGACAATAGCTGTTAAGGTGTTTGCTTAAGTGGTAGGAAGAATTAGAAGGATAACATTTTCTCTGGTCTCGTTCTAATGTTCAACTGAGATCTTGGAATGACTATGTAAATTATAGATCAAGACTTGAATCTGTTTGTTGGGAATTTTGTGTACCAAGTTGTCTTTGATGCCGACAATAGCTGTTAAAGTGTTTGCTTAAATGGTAGGAAGAATTAGAAGGATAACATTTTCTCTGGTCTCGTTCTAATGTTCAACTGAGATCCTGGAATGACTATGTAAATTATTTCTGAATGAATTTTGAGCTTGAGATGGGCCTGAATACGAGATTTCTGGACATTTTAATACCTGGTAATTTTGAGAGCATTAAAAATGATTGATTTAATTTATTTGATTTTTCAACAAAATTTGATCTTAATTTTGTCTAAGTCTCATCAACTACTCACGTATCAGTCCTAGATCTTTCTACTCGGCTGAGATGTTTTTGTAGTGCATATCATTTGGAGCGTTTGGCTTGAAAGATAGTAGAACCTTCAAGGAGTAATTGAGCTTTGTGGAGAAGACTTTTTCTGTTATTAAATTCCTGGTGGTTATTTGGATTAGGAGTTACAGCGAGAAGAAACTGGGAAGGATTAACCTGTACTTAAGTCTCTATTACATTGGGTTCCTGTAAGGAAGCTGGGGTGGGTTGGATCTTGTGTTAGCTTGTTGTATGCCTGCTGTATGACTGTTGGCATTTTTTTTATTCACTTTCTGAACGAATTGGATTGGACTTTGTCCAGTCTCTCTCAAGAAAAGATTACTATTCTTTCTTATGCAAACCAGATTGTCTTTGAGGGATTTAAACTCATGGCCCTGAGGAAACTTGCTCTGGTACCATGTTGATTAGCTAGTAAGCTTAAGATTTTAGGGAAGGAATCAGTTCATGTCAGGCTTAAAAAAGCCTATTTAAGAGCAACCTACGTATTTGACCTTGTGCACTGAATTTATCCTGTCTATCTTATCTTGTGTTTGAGTACTGCTATTCTTTTTTTTTCCCCCAGAAGGAACCAAGTTAATTGCCGTTCAGTACTCATACAACCTTCACTCAGATGTTATTTTGATTTATCAGATCCTTTTTTTAATATCTTATATCTTCTTTTTTCACTCTTTAGTTGTAGTCAATTACTCATAATCAAGGTCCACAATTTCGGTACCGGATATTGTAATGGTACCTTACCAATTTGGTATGTCTCAGTATGGTTCGGTACGCACCTCAGTATGGGGTGGTACAAGTTCTGTAATGATCCAAACTTGAGTTTCATATGGGTTTCCATATGATATGGTGTGGCATGTCTCATACAGGATGGTACAGCAGTCCATGCTTCGTAACTGTATCTTTAGGATGCTTTTCTATTTCTTATTACATGCTATAAACTGTGAAAGTAAAATGTTTATATTGTTGACATGATAGATGGCCAGTTGGAGAAACTAAAAGTTGATCAGTGCAAGGTGTATTTGAGGAAGTATGGGCTAAGATTGACAGGCAACAAAGATGTTTTATTGGAACGCATCAGAGAGCATCTTGAGTAGGTTTTTTTTTTTTTTCTTGCTTTTCTCACAATTTCATACATATAAAAAATTCTTAGTTCAGAAATTTGTTTCCTAGTTATGTGGGCAAGGATGCCACAGAGCCAGTCTGGTTAGATTCTATATGTGCCATCCTGGGTATGTTTCCTTACATGCTAGAGCATTAGGCTCCTCAGGGATGCATCCCTATTGTCACATTAACATCAAACCCGAACTATATTCTGGCTATACTAGCTGGATGATGGCCAATATAATCATCTGATGAACATGCCTTTGTTTGGAAATATTTACAATTAGAGCAGCAGATATATGGGAGAACTTATTTCCCTTCATTAAGGATAAATTTTGTTTTTCTTTTGTATGCTAAATTTCAGGGTCAAAGATGGTGGTGGGGAGAAGAAGTACCCTATTTCTAGCTTTGCCTTGAACTGCAAAGGTAGAATAGTATTTCCATTTCTTCCATAACACAGCAATGTGAATTACTGAATAAATATATCAATGGGACCTCAGTATCCTAAATTGATTTCTGTAAATGTCAAGCTTGCTTTTCATATATACGTGAACAATGATTTAATACTTATTTTTTTCCTTTTAAAACATAAACCATAGAATATGAGTCCATCAGAGAGTAGTATTTGAGTGCACTTTAGACCTTAAGGTAGGCTCAAATGATTACCCTTGTTAGTTAAGTTGCAATACAATCCTTGCTATGATAGACTTTTTCCTATGTTAAATTCAAGCTCCCTGCATCTAATTTGGATGTATATACTCTGCTCTCTCTGATACTTGGTTTATTTGTAGGCGATGCATGCACAGGTGATGTGGTGCTGTTCGAGCAAAATGTTTATGAAATGTAATATTTCTTTCTGAAGTTGCGGTTATCTGTGAAAGGCTTAAACTATGTTATGGTTCACTAGCATAGAAGGTTCCCAGATTATGGTTAATCATCCAAAGTGTTTGTGCCCTGGTTCTTGTATTTTGTTTTTAACATGTTCTTATTGCCTATCATTGCCCCAGGTTCAGTATTGCTTCTAGGAGTGCCACGGGTCCTTCAAGTGGTACAAGGCTGATTGCTGGCCGGATAGTGAAGGAAAGTTATGGTGCAGCCAAGCAACAACATACATTTACAGTAAGCAAATATCAAGGCACTATAGAAATCAGATGCTAGACATTAGTCTAGTCTTTAACATCCAACATCTAAGACATCTGTCATTTGGACAATGAATAGATTGAGGTGCTATGGAGCAAAGGTGAAAAACCATTGCCTCCCCTTTATCCCCTCCTCATCAAGGGAAGGAACCTCTACCGGCTTAAGACAATGAGGCAGGTGGGTTCTAGCATACTGGTAAACCTTCATCTTCACCCACTTGTGCAAGTACTTGCTATTGGAAAGGCTGATTTTGATTCCTAATGTACAGAGATGGGCTGATGAAGAGAAAAGGAAGAAAGTTCTGAAAGAGAAGCATGCGAGAGGTTCTATTGCACGATGTGCAAGGGAGGACAGGATCGAGCAAAAGGAAGTGAGGAAAATAAACAGAATAATTAGGTATTGTCTGAACTGATTACTTTTTTTTTTTTCCTTGAGGAAAAAATGATTACTGTTTATGTAAGATCTGTGCAATTTAGTGCACAAGTAAATGAATGATGCTTGCATCATTGTGGTATCAAGTAGGGTTTGGGGAAAAGAAATGAGAGGGTAGTCAGTATCCTCACTATCTATTTTTCAATTTTTTCTAATAAATGCAGCTGAGATTTTCAAAATAACATCATAGCATCTTAAGGAGCCATAAACTTCCCACTATTAGGTGTTCACATTATTGCCGTATCATGTAAGGCCTGTAACAGTAAATAAAACATTTCTTCTGGTCTTAAATCTTTCCAATGGAACCTGCTATTTTCTTTAAAATGACACAATAATATGATTTTTTAGCATTTCTGCAAGTCAATTAAGTGAATTTCATAAAGAAAGTTCTAGTTCTTGCAATTGATATAATAATGAACAAAAATTCTTGCTCTTAACATAATAATGAAAGTTTAGTTCTTGCATCCATTGTTATAAACATGCTGTTATCTTCTGGAATCAGATATCAAACAAAAAATTTACTGCTAATGATATTATTTCTTTGAGGCTAATAGCATTTTAAAGGATGTCATATCTATCATATAACAGGATGAAGGAGAACAAGCGCAAAAACATACCAGCAGAACAGAGAAATCAACATCAACTGAATCCACTCCAAACAGATCATCAACTAAAAAACATTCAGCCCTTGCAGCAGTCTCAGCATCACCTTGATGCATTTAAATCAAAGGTTCTTAAACAAATGCACTTTCAGAATGATAGTCGAATCAAATCTGACAAGATAACAACTGCTAAAAATCATGACAAATTTTTGCCTCAAAAAGAAACTTATGACAACTGTTATCAAGTTCCAAAACCAGCAATTAGTAAGTTTCAGTCTAGCAGCACTGATCCAGTTCTCAAGCCTTGGAATTTTCAGTTTCCTCTGTCTTATGATCCACCACAGTTTTATGAAAAACACCACCAGCATCATCAACAACCTTGCGCAACTGCCCATTATCAGGCTTACAGATATCATCAACCACCTTGCCCAAGTGCACACTACTCTTATAGTCAGCCATCAGCATCGTTGCATTCTTGTGAGTGGAGTCCACAAAAACAATCGTCATGCTCAAATTCTGTCAAAGTAAGCTCACCATGACAGCTGTTGGCGCTGTCAAATTATTTCAATAGATGTCCACCACAACAGCAATCGGTATGCTCAAATTATTTCAACAGAAGTCCGCCACGGCAACAATCAGCATGCGCACCATCAACTCGCTTGAGTTCTTTCCAGAGTCCACCACGACATCATCGTCCCATACAGCAACGACAACTTTGCCGCTTCTATTGCCAAGGGAGGTGCTACTTTGGAGATAACTGCAAGTATGCGCATGACTAAGAGAATGAATTCAGTTCTGATATCCAGCAACTTTGCTGAAGTTTACATGATATTCAGCAACTTTTGGTTTGTCGCTTTTGTTGCTTCAATGAGTTTTGAAGCTGGATGCTGTCAATAAATTTGAGTCCACCAAGAATTCTGTTGAGATGAAAACAATTTTGTATCTTAGTGAAATTATTTTGGTGGAAATATACTACTTGGTCTACCTGCATACCATGAAAGGCAAATGATGAAGCAATGTTATCATGGGCATATTACTAGATTAGAAGCAGCTCAAGTGAAATTTCCTCTGTGAATTTAGTCATAATCAAATTCAAGCAGTTTAAGTCATGGAGCAGAACTAGCAAGATTTTGCCAGATGAATGAGGGTATATGACCATGAAGAAGATGGGAGATGATCTAAGTTCCCTTTTTTTGAGAAAATTTTGGGAATAGCCAACCCTCAATTTTCCTTCTTAGCAAAAAAAGATTCTTACTCTTGTTAATTTGTCATGGAGAGTTACTCAGTAACATAATTGCAGAATCAAAAAGGGCCTGTAATGGTAAAAGGATGCATGCAATAATCTGCTGTCTGATGCAACTTAGGTTTCATTTCTTTTTTGGAAATGCAGAGTAGCATTTTTTTCTCATTTACATGCAATAATCTCCAAATTCTTTTGCATGCAATTCATCACAACAACCATTTACATGCTCAAATTCTTTTGAATGGAGTCCACATCAACAACATCATCTAATGCATGGCAATGACAACAAGGCTGCTACCATCACCCAGAGTGGTGCTATTCTGGAGACAACTGTAAGCATCTATATAAATTCTATATTGATTTAGAACTAGGCAGACCAAATCCTAAACACTTTCAAAATAGAGACCTAATTGTCACGCCCCAAATTCGGGACATAACATGGCCATGTTATTGAGGGTACAGCCTACGATAACATGAAGCCAATCATTTATAATCAACTAAAATCCTTCATAAATAAAACATAATAAAAGATTCAATTCCATTATTTATCAAATAATTAAATCAATATTGGTTCGGCATCTAAATCCAAAAGCAAATATCAACCCAAGTCTCAAGATTCATAAATAAATAACTACATAACTACAAGTCTATGATCATAAAATAAACTAAACTTCTACTGCAAAATTTTCAAGTTTGCTATGCAGATCTCCAAACTTAAATCTTTTATTGGTTCTAACATTTTTCTCTATAAAAAAAAAAAAGAAAAATAAAAAGATATGAGCTACACTAGCTCAGTAAGTAGAACTGGTACTTTCTTATCAGATCAAGCATAAGTTTTTTCATAATAATGCAATATTTATGAAGTAACAGTTATTACAAAAATAAATATTTCATAAAGCATATAATAAAACAAGTTATAAATCAAATCATGCTTGCATAAATCATGAATATTTCATAAACATGAATCATAAATCATTCTTATCATGTATTTATGTCATATTTGAAAATATTACTCACAGATATTCGTGCTAAAGTCTCTATTATACCCGTGACAGGGTCATGTTTCTTAATCGACAGATTTTTTATTTTGTATGCTAACTTTATATCCGTTGACGAGGCCATATTTCGTGTAGATGCTAGCTCCGAATGTCGATCTTCTCAAAAAAATTTGTTCATAGCTACCTGAGAGCATTTAAAATTCTTATATCTTTTTCTTAAAATATACATATACATGGATAGAAAAATAATAAAATTCATGCTTCATAAACATGCTACTTTCATAAAATATATTCATAAAATCAATGCTCATAATAAAACATGATTTTTTATATCTCATATGTTGATCCTTATTTTATAAAAAAATATGATTTCATCATCAATAATTTTTGCATGAAAAACATGATCATTTAAAAATAAATAACGAACGTAAGATTCACTTATCTCGATAGTCCTAGATCTTTAGTCTTGCTTAAATAAATCAGATAATCCTATTTAAAATATGAAATTATAATCAATTTTCTTTCAATGAGTTCAATAAAATTAAATAAGGAAAGAGATTGTTGATCGGATGGTCGGTCCGATAGGCTGTCCGAACACTAGAACAATTCATGGCCTCCTAGCTGAGGATCCTATTTAAGCAACTCTAATCAAAGAAGCATAGAGCATGAATTAGATCAAGATTAAGATCGATCAATAGAGTTCATCAATAGTGGATTTCAAAGATACTAGACAGACCCAATATTGATTTGATATATGATATAAATATCAAAGCAGTTTTAGATCATCTTGTCGGAGTCAACATAGATTCTTAGAAGAGAAAGACATGACTCGATAGGGGTTCATAGGTATTTTTAGAGAGAAAAAGTGGGTGAAGAGAGAGAGTGGAGAGAGAATCTTCGTACTCCTTAAAAGAAGAATCTGTGATCAAAATCATTAGAGATCATATCATGATGACTCCATAGGGGTCAACGATGACTCTATAGGGGTCAACGATGATCAAACAATATGAATTTCTGACAAGAATCGGACTAGGATCAGATAAATTGCACGACTATCAAAGTGGTTCTGGATCTCTTTGAAAAGATCATCTTAGATTTGTACCAAAGCCCATGGATTAGATGAGAGAAAAATAAGGAGTAGAGAGAGACATAAAAGAGGAGAGAGAGATAGGAGAGAGAAAATCTTCTTTTTTTCTTTTTTTTTTCTTTTCTTGTAATTCTTTTCTTCTTTTTTTTCATGGCCAAACAGGGGAGAAAAGGGCAGTTCATGGTTCTTGGCTGAAAAACTGACGGCGACCGACGGCAGCAGACGACCGATGGCAATGGGGCAGGGAACGGCTGGCGGCAAGGATTGCCGGCGGGGAAAACATGGAAAAGATCCAAAAATAGGGGATCTAAGGGCTTTCTCTTTTTTTTTTTTTTTTTTTTTTGATTTTGGCTGTTGATTATTCACCGGCGGCTGTGACTTCACCGAGAAGCATTGTAGGGAGGCCGAACAACCCGACCAAGGGTCTAATGTCAGGTGACGATAGCATCAATGGCTGGAGAAGGAATAAATCAAAGTCGAAAAAATAGGAGATTCTTTTATGGTGGATTTTCGACGAAATCGGTGGCCTTCGGTGGTGCTTAAGGTCATGAAAAGATAGGGAAGAGAGAGGAGGAAAGATCGAGCCCTTACCTTGGCTCCGGTGATGTTTCCGGCTTCAATTTCTGACAGGCATGGTGAAGGAAATTCGACGAAAATTGGAAGAAAAAAATAGGAAGAAGAGAGGAAGAAGACTGAGCTTATCGTGGTCGGCTTTGGACGAGGGAGGAGAGGGTTTTATATAGTGGAGAGGAGGTCGAATCCTTCCCGGACTAGACTTCCTCCTCGATGAATTCGTGCGGAAGAAGACTCCCAGCGGGAGTCTTCAACATTTTTTTTTCCTTTTATTTCTTTTCTTTTCTTTTGTTTTTAATTTCATGCCCTAAGAATCGTGCAAGGGGAATTTTGGGCCGGGTATCACATTTTACCCTCCTTAAAAAAAAGTTTCATCCTCAAAATTTGGAATACTTGATATTTTAAACATTAAAAATACATAACCCTCGTACTGTCTTTAAGCTTCCAAATTATCTACGTCTCAAAATGCTTATTCCAAAGTCTTCGACATAAATCATTATATAGTATTTCAAAACTAGATTATTTCCATCCGTAAGATAATGAATTTCTTTGACCTCTTAATCGTGGCTCAAAATACCATAATTCCTTGCCCGTAAAATTGTTTGCTCTTGATTGATTTCATATGAAAATTATAATCGACCCCGTCTAGTCTTTATACATATAGAAAAGTCTAGAACATTAGATGCTCATCATAATCTCCAACCTTCTTTATCTTTTTAATTTCATATTTGATGTAACAATTAAACTCTTATCATAAAAAATCTTCGAATCCATTCAAACAAATAGAGTAATAATATCAAAGCTAAGAAAAAGATATCTATATCCAAAATATTATACATTCGAGCTCAACCAATGAATATTAATCCACTAACCTTACACTTAAAATGCTCAAAATTTTTTTGACCATTTCTATAATAAAGAACCAATTACCGAAGATAGTATTGCAACATCTAAATGAGCTCAAGAATCAATAACCTTATCTTTTCATTTGTCATTGACGGTCTTTTTTTACAAAAATCAAATCTCCATTCATATCACTTATTGCATTAGTATTCTTAACTAGTTTTAGTATAATTTAATTACTGCACTTTCTATTATGTACTTTAATATAAACCCATCGAATTTTTCAAGACTATCGGATGAATCCTGGCAAAAGATCCAACCTTCCAAAAAAAAAATTATAGATAGAACTAAAATAAAGCTTTTAGTTTCTTTATCTCTACTATTCTTCGAGCATACCACATTAAAATTAAATTTTGATCCATTTTTTATATACAAAAATATTGCATAAGCTTTCACTGCTCATCTAGAATTCAATATATCTAGAATTAATTTGGAGTAAGTTAACTCTATATTTATCCGACAATCAATAGGATGATTTCAAATCAACCTCTCTTTGTAAAACGATGAACTTAAATCTCCAACAAATTAGATGACCTCCAGCCAATACCATTATGAGTAAAATAAATTCAGTTATCTCTTATAGAGCTTCCTTTATCATGACCCTTACATCAATAACTAAACCGACATGAAATTTGTCGCTTATTTGTTGAAACTCATATAAGTCTTCCAAAAATTTGATAATAACAAGATACCTTATATCAGTCCCAAAATCTAAACTTTGACTTAAAATAATTAATGCACTCTATTATCTTCAATAGACTTAAAAAAGATCAAGTAATCCAATATAAAAGATGACAATATAAATTATTAAAGATTTCACTAATATGTGCATGTCATCTAATCCACTAATAAACCAAATATATATATATATATATTTTATTCACCTACAAATTTTATACATGATCCTCTTGTAGATTTAATACTTGAAAAATATTTATTTCTTATATGATGTAATTCTTTCTTAAGCCACATCCTAAACAAATTTATTCCAATAAATCTAAAATTTGGAATGATCAAATAACTAACATCAAAATTTGAAAAGCCATCATGATCTTCACCCATACCAAGTTTAGAACTCCGAAATAATCTAAATAACAATTAAATAAGTATACTCAATACAACATATCAATATGTCCTATTTTATTCCAGAATCAACATCTCTCATACGTAGGTCAAGTCTTATTTATTGAAATCTAAAACATAATTCATCTAATTCTTTAATACACATCATATACCACTTTATGAAAAAAAATTCATTATAATGCCTATTGATCCGAAATTCAGACTTTGAATTCTTCCTGCTATTTTTATCATGTTTCTTGTGATCATAACCTTTATACTTAAATCCCATTTTAGTCATAGTCGTTATTGATCATAATCTAAGCTTTGATATTACTTAGCCCTAATCACTTATACCATAGTTTCAAATAATCATAACCTAAGCTCTGATATCATTTCTGTCATGTCCCAAATCCAGGACATAATATGTCCATGCTATCGAGAGTACCGCCCACAATAACACAAAGCCAATCACTCATAATCAACTAAAATTTTTCATAAATAAAATATAATAAAAGATTCAATTCTATTATTCATCAAATAATTAAATTAATATTGGTTCAGAGCATCTAAATCCAAAAGCAAATATCAACCCAAGTCTCAAGATTCATAAATAAATAACTACAAGTTTATGATCATAAAATAAACTAAACTTTCACTATAATTTTTAAGCTTGCTGTATAGATCCTCAAGCTTAAATCCTCCGTCGGTCCTAACCTTTTTCTCTATAAAAGAAAAAAAATTAAAAAAATTTGAACTACACTAGCTCAGTAAATAAAATCGATGCTTTCTTATTGGATCAAGCATAAATTTTTTCATGATAATGCAATATTTAAAAAATAATAGATATTACAAAAATAAATATTTTATAGAGCATATAATAAAATAAGTTATAAACCAAATCATGCTTGCATAAATCATGAATATTTTATAAACATGAATCATAAATCATTCTGATCATATATTTGTGTCATATTTAAAAATATTGCTCATAGATATTCATGCTAAGATTACTATTATACCCATGATAGGGCCATATTTCTTAATCGACAGAGTTCTTATTTCATGTGCCAACTTTATATCTGTTGGCAGGGCCATGTTTTATATGGATACTAGCTCCAGATGTCGATCTTTTCAAAGAGATTTGTTCACAGCTATCTGAGAGCTTTTGAAATCTTTATATATATATTTTTAAATATATATATACATAGATAAAAAAATAATAAAATTTATACTTCATAAACATGCTTCTTTCATAAAATATATTCATAAAATCAATGCTCATAATAAAACATACTTTTTCATATCTCATATGCTGATCTTTATTTTATAAAAAAATATGATTTTATCATCAACAATTCTTTACATAAAAAATATGATTATTTAAAAATAAATAAGAAATGTAAGATCCACTTATCTCGATTGTCTTAGATCTTTAGTCTTTCTTAAATAAATCAGATAATTCTATTTAAAATATTAAATTATAATCAATTTTTTTTTAATGAGCTCAATAAAATTAAATAAGGAAAGAGGTCGTTGATCGGATGGTCAGTCCGATAGGTTGTCCGGATATCGAAACAATTCTTGGCCTCCTAACTGAGGATCCGATCTAAGCAACTCTGATCAAGAAATCATGGAGCATAGATTGGATCAAGATCAAGATCGATCAATAGAGTTCATCAATAGTAGGTTTCAAAGATACTAGATAGGTCCGATATTGATTTGACATATGACCTAAATATCAAAGCAGTTTCAGGTCATCTTGTCGGAGTCAACATAGGTTCTTATAAGAGGAAGACATGACTCGATAGGAGCCCATAGATATTTTTAGAGAGAGAAAGTGGGTGAAGAGAAAGAAAATGGAGAGAGAATCTTCATATTCCTCAAAAGAAGAATCTATAATCAAAATCATCAGAGATCATATCATAGTGACTCCATAGGGGTCAACGGTGATCAAACTATATGGCAAGGATCGGGCTGGGATCTAATAAACTGCACGACTATCAAAACGGTTCTAGGTTTCTTGAAAAGATCATCTTAGATTTGTACAAAGCCCATGGATTAGATTAGAGA
>NC_026007.2:70452203-70600061 GCF_000442705.2 Elaeis guineensis | reverse complement strand
AGGTGCCCAAATGGTTGTATTAATTGGCTATTGCAATGGATATAGTATTATTAGTTTCTATCTTGGTGCAATACATAAGAAGTGGGTTGCATATATTAAATAGTCAAGTTCATATGTACATGAGAAACAACCATATTATTTTGAAAAGTATATTGTATGTGTAGATTTCATAAGCTCCACATATGGCAGCTTGCATGTCGCTGCCTAAAGAGATCGAGAGCTCCTGTGGGCGGTAAATCGAACAAATGAGTTTACGTACGTATCCCCCCTGAGCACCCTTGCCAGCCAGTCAGCCTGAACCTAAAAAAAAGATTGAGTCATGTCAACCGTTGCAACTTGCAAGGCATGCACGTACCATAAACACGTACATATAGTTGTCTGGGGGGCCCGCTGGCCAACATGCATGACGCAAGTTGGACTACGTTTGCAGTTGCCCCTTGTGCATGCAATACGGAGGCCTTGTGCATGGTGGCTTGTCTAACCCTTTGTAAAGGCAAAAGGTATATCCTACGTCAGCACTAAGGAATACACCAGGCATGTGAACAAAATAAGCATAATGAAATGGAGATCTCAATGTAAATATCCACATCCATCTTTTTAGAAAAGATAAATTAATTAATTCTTATCTTTTTTTATCCTATATCAGTCTCATCGTTTTTTTTTTTTTTTTTTGGTAGGATATCAGTCTCATCGTTGAAGGTTGATTCTAACGAGAATCAAACCCATACCTTGCCCCTAGTTGTACGGTATGATATCAATAGACCAAATGGTCAGCAGTTCCACATTCATCGATTTTATATGTGAAAGATACCTATAAGCTAATAAAGAAGTTAGTATCATCATTACATAATTTTTTTCTGATTTATTCATTGTTAAGTTAGTATCATCATTACATAATTTTTTTCTGATTTATTCATTGTTATTCTAACTGCATATGTTTCTGCATGTTTGTGAACTAATGCATAAATTGTACTTAACTAACTAGTAAATCTCAAAAGTTTAAAATAATAGGCAAAGGATCAGCATTGTTTATTTGGTTTAAAGAACCTTATCATGATATAGGGATAGCTAAATCAAGACAGACTAAATTATAATAATGGATAACTGAAAATAATTACGTAACTAAACTAGTAGGCATTCAAACTCGTGAACTCCAACAAACTTAAACCTACTATGTTAATTAACAACTACACTCCAAAAATTTAAACCGAAAGAAAAATGATACGGTCCACAATGTATATCAAGCTTAATATAGACTTCTACCCCTTTTTTCAGAAAAATAATGTCTTGATTTGTGAATTTCAAGACTTGGTAAGTTGTATGACTTCATGCTTCTTATTAGCTTTAATCAATTTCAATTACATGTGCTTTAAGATATGAAGTCCATAGTCAAGGATGAAAACAAGTATTGCATAACTTCGTGGCACTGATGGTTAATTTGATGGATGCAGCTTGTGGTGGAATTAACTAAGACAAACAATAAAGATTGTGCAACCTGATGCACCTGTGGTGCCCTCAAGCTAACATGTGCTTTAGCTTGTGAAGTCCATAGTCAAGCATGAAAACAAGTATTGCATAACTTCGTGGCATTGATGGTTAGTTTGATGGATGTAGCTTGTGGTGCAATCAAGACAAAGAATAAAGATTGTGCAATCTAATGCATCTGTGGTGCACTCAAACTAGCTAGGACTAAAAATGGATTGAATTTTATCTGATCGTATCTACGTCCGCATTCTATTTGGCCCAGATTTGGATAGATATGGTTGAGCCTAATTATAGCTAACTAAAAATTTAGCCGGATACAAATTTGGATATGGATCTCTGACTGTTTTCAAAATCAGGATCTGGATATTCGTATAATTAACATGAGTTTTGGTCCCCCAAATCCAACATCTCGTGGGCTGCATCCATCCATATATCCTGGATTCGTTTCCCTAATCCCATCGCGATTTTGAAGCCTTACCCCTTTCTCATCCCAACAGTTAGAGTTTTCTTCCCACTTCCCCACCCCACCATGAGGTGGCCCTATCTAACCGGCAATCGATGACCATCATCCTTTCTAACCAGCTACCGGCATCGAACGTCCTTCCTAATTGGTGATTGATAACCACCATCCTTCTTGATTGGCATTGGACAACAAGTGTTTTTCTTAATCAACATTTGATGATGAGTGTCCCTTCTGATCGATATTTAGCAATTAGAGTCCTTCCAAACTGATAGCTGACGTCGAGTATCCTTCTCGATCGATGGTTAATGCTGGACTAGTGAGGTTATATTATACTTTTTAGCTTTTCATAATCACAAGTTTTGTTAATCCTTCCAATGAGAATTCCAATAGCGGGAGGTGGAAAGTTTGATGGTGACTTTTCACTAGATAAAATTTTTATAGTCGGACCAACCATAAAAAGAATTATGATCAGATATACTTTCGAAACATCCATCAAAAGATGGGTGGCTGCGCACGTTTACGCATGTGCGTTAAAATACTAAGAAAAGATGAATGGATAAACCTTAGAGGTATTTGAACAGTTTAGATAAACATCATATAATCGTCTCTTTTTTAATAGATATCTCAATATATGCACGTGGTAAATGATGACGGTCTGACCATAATTCTTTCTATGATCGGCCTGACTATAGAAGTGTTATCCCTTCCCACCAGTCGCCCCGTCAGTTGGCATTCATTGAAAACCATTCTTGGTTCCTTTCTAATGACTTTTTTGACCTTCTATTTCCTCTCATTCCTCTTTCTTATAGATTAAGCTTCACATAGATTTCAGTTTCTTTTTCTTTGCTTCTTGGTCAAGAATTCCCAATTTTTGACCTATTTTTGGATTTATCTCCCTTCTCCTTCTCTCTGTCGCTATTCAATAGTAGAACAGGGAAAGAGAGAGCACAGGGCCAAGAGAACAAAAAGAAAGATGAAGGATTATGAACAAAATGCTTTTTAAATTCACTACATCTCCGATCATCTCCATAATTAGTACAAATGTTTGATGTTTTTATTGTATGATAACTATTGATGATGGCTAAAAATCTCTTTACATGAATACTAGCCTTCGATTCAGCATTGATGATCTATTTTCTTGTCCCTGATGATGTCTTTAGGCAAAGTTCTACAAATTTTCTTGCTAATAGTGCCCACATGACATTAGTCCACACTCTATCAACAAAACGAGACTTGTACCTCAAACAACCCATTGCAAAATATAGATGCAAAAAAATCAGTAATGTCATATGTTAGCCTCCAAATAATGACCAAAAGTATGTTTTCTTATCTATCCATTATGCATGAATATGACGCATGTTATCAGCCCCACCACAAGTTTTCTCTTGTTAAGTCTTGGAAGCATGTCAAATTCTTTTTCTGTCAAAGCATCGTGTTCAAACAATAATAACCCACCACGGAAGCAATGTTCACTATCAAAAATTATAGTGTCAAGCATAAAATATTTCCACTTTTTCTATTTGAGCATCCAGAGTCAATCAAGAAATTTGCCAATTTTCAATTTTAGTAGTATATTTCTGTTTATTTTTCTGTGAGTTCTACGTACGTACGTTGTTATTGTACCATATTCTCTTTTGCTGCTTGTTTGTTTAAAGTGCTCTTGCTCGCATTTATTTGCTCATCAAATTTTTCTTTTTGTGTCTCTTCTTTATTACATTAGCTAATGTTGGTCTTTTTATTCAGCTTTTCTATTATAGGGGTCATCATGATCTTGCTTAGTGTTGATGTCATTCTCTTTGGTCTAGTTCAATGCTTTACTAGTATTTTGTTTTTGTTCAGCTTTTCTAGATAAGAAACTCAAAAAACTTTGCCAAACTCGGACTTACCATTCTATAGCTTATGTTCTTATTTTTGATGTGCAAAATGATCTTTAGTTTTTCATTTAATTTATCTTTGCATTAATTAACATGTATTCTACTAGTTAGAATGTATGATTTTATAGATAGAGGATTATGATTGAATGTTGTTTTTCTCAAAATTACTTTTTCCTTTGTTTGATCATAACCCGAGATGCAAGATAAATTTCTTGCACATTTTAAATGTAGTTGTTATACATTGTCTTCTGGTGAAATTATTGAAAATACAAATAGTAAATCAGTTGGGCCCATAACTCAAATAAAGAGACGAAGAAAAAAAAAAAAACTAACACTTGGGATTATTTTATAAAGTATGAACTAGAAAAGGAATAGAAAAATTACTAAAAAAGAAACAAGATGTAGTTACTGCAAAATATAGGAGCTCTAGCGAAAAGGTAAGTATATTTTTATTATTATTTTTGAATAATTATTGTTTAGAAGTAATGATGCATTTTAATTGACTTTCTTATTTTTTCATATATGCATTTAGATATTCTTACCATGAGCATGAACGAGCATACATTCATGTTAACTAGAAAGGGTGTTGGTGAATATTTGAATTCTCAATATAAGGTATATATTATCTTTTTTTTGAATATTTTAAATTTTTATAATCTACTTCTTGCTTTAAATGGAGTTTTAGATTATAATTATCTCTCTTACATATAATTTGATTATCTTAGATTATATTATAATTTTCTTTGATTCTTTATGATTATGTCATTGTATCTGAATTTTATCATTGAATTTTTTTTTAAAATTTGATTAATATCTAAAATAGTATTATATCTACATCTGTATTTGGACAAATAAATATAGAAATGCTTAATATCTGACTTGTATCCTTGTCTATTTATAATAAATATATGTTTATTCATATCCATTTATGATAAATATGGATTTGCTTAATATCTGATTCATATCCGTATTTGCTGATAATAGATATGGATATTAACCATTTAATATCTATATCGATATTCATTGTAGAGTATGGATATTAATTTTATACCCATTTAATATCCATATCCGTATTTGTTGAAGAATATGGATATATCATTATCCAATCTATTTGCAGCCTTAATTCAAGCACATCCCATGTGTACTTGATAACCATATATGTTTACTATTTCCCAAGGCAATTGGGTGCTTACAACTATATATTATTTAGCTTTAAAGATAGGATTGAGCGTATGGATCCTCTGCAATGCACCGCATGATGTGGTGTAGTGCGTGCGCCATCCATCGCATGATGCATGGTGTGGTGCATTGCACACGCCGTCCATCACATGATGGATGGTGCATGCGACCATGTGTGTGCAAGCACATGGCCACATGCAGCCGTCCATCACATGATGGATGGGGGCGCACGGCAGAGGATCCGCACCCTAGGATTGATGTGCTTTGGGTGTTCGTTATTGTCTCAAACTCCTAGTTTGGTGTGGTTTACGTATTGGTAGAAGTATTGTTTGTGGAAAGTTTTTGTTGGGCTTTGCTTGAATAAGACGCAAATATTCTAGGGCGTGGTGGGCGGCAGCGGCCTAGGTCGAGTGCAGCGAAAGGGTGGTGCCGGTGGTGGGGATATCAGGAAGCTGGTCCCGCAAATTGTAGCGGGCGGTGGGGCCGCGGAGGCAGAGGACGAGGGCGTCGATGGCCCGAACGGCCTTCTCCAGGCCACCATGAAAATCCAATCAAATACTCCTACGGCTTCATGGCCCAAGCTATCGTGCTGAGACATGGCGGATGGGATTCAGGGTGGATTTTGATGAGTGGGAGCCGGAGACTGTGGTGCTTGGAATTTCGTACGGCGGGGAGGGAAGAACGGGGATGGAGGGGAAGAAGAGGAGGACACGTGACTCGAACGCGGTGGATGGGAAAGGTGCACCTGGGGACGCGGGGGTCCCAGAATCTAGAATATATATAGAATGTATATACATTTCCCCACGTTTTAAGTAAACCCGCCCCCGCCCCCCACCACCACAAAGTCTGTTCCCATTCACCCACGTTTTAAGTAAACCGCGCCACCAAGTGTTCCCATTCACCCATTTGTCCTATTTTTCTCATCCAATGAATTTTGGGCGGCATCTTGTCTTCCCTCACAAGATACATCAAAATATCTATCCCTATGTTTATATATTTATATATATTTGAATAGAAAAATGACTATACAGTCATCTCTTCAATTTGATACAAATTGCATTTATATTTCAAATATTTCAATTTTCCAAGTTAGATGTCAAAAGCTACAAACTAGTTGCAATGTGGTCTAAACATCCATCCAAACTCTAACATTGTTAACTATATATGAGCCAAAATAAAATCATCTTTTAATCTAGTTGATACAAGTGTTAGTGAAATTTGTATCCATACTTATGTCACATTACAATTGCATATTTTTAGGCCTTCACATGGATGGATGGTTGGATACATAGCAATCAATATCTAAGTTTTGACGGTCTAATTGAAAAAAATTGAATTTTTGGAGATTCAAATGGAAGAATAAATAGCCAAAAATTGAATTGATGTGACTCTAACTGTCTTTTAAAAAATAAAGATATTGTTTTTCTTCCATACAAATATAGAGAAGCTGTTCATGAACAACATCAAAAGATACTGTCTTTTTTTTTTTTGGATAAGAAAAGATGCTGCCTTGAATTAAATTTTTTTTTTTGTTTCCTTCCTTCCAGGGGCACTAACAGGATGTCACTGTGCTTTTCATGCTATTTTTATTCTGTACAAATAAAGAGATGTTGTTCACACTGCACCTTTCAACTAGGGAATTCTGTTGTTTGCTACGTTCTATAGACAATACCGGCAATGTTGACCCAACTATATCGTACGGAAAAGGGGTCATAGTTTGTCTGTAAGTTGACCGTAGGGATGCTATTGTGGAAGGCAAAGCAGGGAATGAGAGATGTTGGAGTACTATCTCACTCTAAAAACCGTGGTGTAATGACATGCAAGGAATAAATGATCACTGGCCTCTCGAAGAGCAGCATAGAGGACACAGGCTTGGCGCATTCGATCTTTTTTTTTTTTTTTTTTTTTTTGCTAAGTTATCAATCACAAAGACTCTTTTTGGAGCATAGATCTCCCACGATGCTGGGAGCACAGATCCCAAATAAATATTTATTACAATAATGATATCATATCAAATTTATAATAAATCAATAAAAATATTTATATTTCATTGATTATCATATATTTTATTGATTCTCATAATGATATCTGTTCCATCAATTTTTAATTTTTAATTATTTTATTATAAAATTGATGTGATATCATCGTTGCAACGAATATTTACTCCACATATCTCTTATGGAGTGTACGTAGGATGTGGCATATTCACAGATACCATCTATCATAGAATGAATGACCGCCCTACATCACAAAGCTCGTGCTCCAATATAGCTGTCCATCTAACAATAGACGGCATTCATGGGTACGGCGCACTGCAAGGGATCCATACTTTTTTTTTTTTCCTATCAAAGACCAAAAGATTGATGGCTTTGATCTTCTCGGAATTTGGCGGCTCCCAGATAATTTTGCTAACGTGAGAAACCAGTGGCATTGTGTGAGAAAATTATAACAATTACCCGTAGAAAATGTGTACTTCTCGTTCCAGTTCCAAAGTACCATCTCTGCTTTATTATTAAGACAGGTGTTGCTAAGACGCTGGGAGTTCATTGGATTCTACCCAACTGCCGGTGCGGAGAGGCATTCTGAAGTCTGCTAACCATTTTCGGATATACGATCAAGATGTTTGCAAGAGACGTGCTTGGCTCGAAAGAGATCATAAACATGCGCGGAAAGGAAGATTTCAAGGTTTCATCCCCGTCACAGATCATTTAGAATGATATGTGATTACAATTTCCAAGCTCAAGAGAGATGCTCTGGAAGAAATATGTTATGTCAATGTGTGAGTTCATGTTTTTGAACTTGCAGAGTATTTTGTACCTCTTTCTCATCAGTGTCAAGTAATTAATCTGAGACCCTAATAATTTGTACAAGTTATGGAGATGAGTATCTTCACGAACATTAATGGCCTAAAGTCTTTTCTACATGTGGATAGAGCAATCATAGGGCTTACTACTCTAGCTGCCTAGCTCTAGCCGCTAAGATAGCACTCCTAGATGGCTCACTAGCCAACCGTAATCACAAACATAACCATTGCCTCAGGGAATCGATCCAATCAAGACACCAAGTTGGCTAAGCTGTTGGAAAGCTCAGATGGCCAGCAGAAGAGATCGAAGATGTCGGTCAGAGATCTCAATGTACCTTCAAGTTGATGATTTGGTGGCCGTTGTGCTCAGATGGCAATGGCTTTAATATTGATTGTTCGAAGCTTGAAAAAAAAAATTATGCTCAGACTTTCGCGCCGACATCAGATCTGACCTAAACTAGCAAGAATGAACTTCTTTTATTAGAAAGTATCCAATGGTGAGAGATCTTTCAATGTCTAAATCGGACAAACTCTCACAAAATAGTAGGGATGTTACAAAAGCGGCAAAGTGACAACATAGAGGCATAAGAGGGCTCGAGAGTATTTATCTGGAGAGTCTCCCATAGATGGTTTATGCAGGCAAGGGTTAATGTCTGTCATCAAGAATTCAAGCATGCAGGTTGGCTACTTTTGGTAGCCAATCACACGTCTCAAATATCACATGCAGATATTTTTCTATGCATTTTAGCTCACAATCACTACAAAAAAAGAATATTTTTACGACAAAATTATTTACGAAAAAAATTATTTTCATCGCCAACAAATACATTTATGACGAAAAATTAAATTTATCATAAATAATAAAATATTTATGACGAAAATATTTTTTTTGTCACAAATAGTTTGCTATCAGCGATGGAAAAAAATTTTGTTGTAAATACGAATTATTCGCGATGAATATTTTCATCGTAAATAATATAATATTTATTTTAATTTTAAATTTATAAATATTTATGATAAAAATAATATCATCGTAAATAATTTAAGTATTTATGATGAAAAATATTTTTTCATCAAAAATAATATTATTTTCAACAAAAATATTTCGTCATCAATATTTAAAAAAAATAAAAAAATAAAAAATTATAGATTATTTATGATAAAAATATTACGTCACAAATAATAGAGTATTTACGATGAAAATTATTTTTCATCATAAATATTCAATTATTTATGATGAAAAAAATTTCATCACCAATATTTTATAAAAAAATTTAAAAATTTAAAAATTAAAGATTATTTATGATAAAAATATTTCATCATAAATAATAGAATATTTATGATAAAAAAAAATTTTCATCATAAATAGTCTATCATTTACAATGAAAAATTTACGTCACCAATATTTTAAAAAAATAAAAAATTTAAAAATTATATATTACTTATGATAAAAATATTACATCATAAATTATATAGTATTTATAATGAAAAATAATTTTCATCCTAAATAGCAGATTATTTATGATGAAAATATTTTCATCATCAATATTTTAAAAAAATAAAAATTATAAAAATTATAGATTATTTATGATAAAATTTTTTCATCACAAATAATTTAGTATTATAATAAAAAATTAATTTCATCATAAATACGTGTTATTTATGATAAAAAATTTTCATCAAAAATAGCTAAAAAAATAATCAAAAATTAAAAAAATTAAAAATTATAGATTATTTACGATAAAAATTTTTCATCATAAATGAGCTCTTTTTTTGATGAAAAAAATATTCACCATGAATACTAGATTATTTTTGATGAAAATATTTTTATCATCAATAGTATAAAAAATTAGAAATTAAAAAAATATTAAAAATTGATAATTAGTTACGATAAAAAATTTTCATTGTAAATAAAATCTTTTTACAATGAAATTTTTTTTTTTGTCATAAATATAAGATTATTTTTGATGAAAATATTTTCATCAACAATAGTTAAAAAAAATAAAAATTGATCATTATTTCTGATGAAAATTTTTTATCATAAATAAGCTCTTTTTATGATGAAAAAAATTTTATCGTAAATATACCTATGTAGTTGTTATGTTTCATAACAACTGCATAAATATATTCCTCTAGTTTATCCTTATTGACTCTCTATTTTTTCTTTTTTTGTTAAAATTTTCTCAGGTGACTTATAATTTTAATGAGTTAACATTTAATGAATTAATGCCAATTTTTGAAAATTCTTCCATTTTTAAGGCATGATTTTTGCTGCTCTAGTTGGATTCTGCTTTGTATCTTTTTAGTATAATATTTGTATTGTTTGTTTCTGTGTTTGTGATCAATTTGTATTTTTTTGCTAGTTTATTAAAGTTAATCTTTCATGGTGAATGTATAGAAAATAGTTAATAATGAAACTAGAGAATACTGGACATAAGACAAGCTAAATATGATCCGACCCATCAATCCGACCCATATTTGATCCGTCATAAACAGGTTTGGATTTAGGCTAAATAGTTCGGATCATAAATAGATCGACCTATTTAACCCGTTTAATAATTGGATCGGATATGAATTTTGGATATCTAATCCGTTTAACCCATTTAATATTTAGGTTGGATTGAGTCAGATAACCCATTTAACCTATTTAATCTATTTCTGATCCATTTAATCTGACTTGTTTAACATGTTTAATCCATTAAAGATCCATTTAACCTATTTAACTTGATCCGTTTAACCTATTTCTGACCTATTTAACTTGATCCGTTTAACCTATTTAACCTGTTTAACTCATTTATCTCATTTAACCTATTTTGACCTATTTAATAAATAGGTTAAACGGATCGGATCGGATTACCTGTTTAATAAACAGATCGAGTTCAGGTTTGAATTTTTGATCTGTTTAATAAATAGATCAGGTTTGGGTTAATTATTTTCTGATCCGACCCGTTTATGACCCGACCCGTTTATGATCGATCCGACTAGTTTGCCACCCCTAACTGGACATGCTTGAATTTTTCATGTGTTCTCCCAAATGATGTCTCTTGGTTTTGCAATGATCTGGTTGCATGTCATTTGGTTACCTTCAAAAGTCCCAACTTCATGTGAAGTTCAATTTTATTAAAAGCTGCTTGGCTATCCTTTGTAATGCATGCTTTTGTAGATCTAAAATATGTTAAAGAGCCTAGTCGATCGTCATATGATTTTGTTAGGGTTGATCAATTAAGTGGCTTGAAAATTCAATGATATTTTTCATATAGTTTCCAACTTATGTCTATCTATAAATTCTTTTCACAAATATTTTTATTTTTATTTTTATTTTTATTTATAAACAGTCCATTTTATGGTTTTTGAGGCATGGTTTTTTATATTAATTATCTCCAAATTTTTCTGAATCTGTCTCATTACTCAATTTTGTGTAGGTTATTAGTTCTATGGATTGGTCAGAGGTCACAAAGTACAAAGATCTTGTATCTGTCAAAGAACATAGAAAGAAGATGATACAGGATCTTTATACATTAAAACATGATCTACAAAAAGGTTATTTACATGATGGCATGATAAGATAAGTTTACTCTTAAAGCTTAGACCCTGTCTTTGAATTTGAGTTTAAATGCTCCCCTCTTTCCTCTTGTTTTGTAGAAAATTATTGCTTTCTTTCTATAGATCACAGATTAACTATTTATATAATTTTTTTTAATTAATAAAAAATTAATTTTTTGATGAAATTATTTTGAAAAATTTTTTTAGATAAAAATTTTTAAGATTAAAAAAAATTAATTTTATTTTTCATCATGAATATTTTTTTAATGTCATTTTTTATTGTTAAATTTTTTAGATAGAAAATTTTTTAGGTGAAAAAAATCTAAAATTAATTTTTTATAAAATTATTATTAGAAAGATATTTAATTATTAGCAATATAAAATAAATTTTCATCATAAATAGTCTTTAAAAAATTTTTATTTTTTATAAAAATTATTGATGATAAAAATTAAATTTATATTATTAATAAATTTATTAATGATGAAATTTCTTTTATGGTAAATAATTTTTTTTGCAAAATTTTTTAGAGAAAAATTTTTTTTAGTGAAAATATTTTTTTTGACGAGAATTATTGATGATGAAAATAAAATTTTCATTGCTAATAAGATTATTAATGATGAAATTTTTTTTTTCATCGTCAATATTTTTTTTTGGATGAAAGTTTTTAGAGAAAAAATTTTTTTAGTGAAAATTATTTTTTTTGATAGGAATTATTGATGATGAAAATTAAATTTTCATTGCTAATAAAATTATTATGTCAATTTTTTTGTCGCCAATAATTTTTTTGGGCCAAATTTTTTTAGAGAAAAATATTTTTTAGGAAAAAATTTTTTTTTTGATGAACATTATTGGAGATGAAAATAATTTTCTATCACTAATAAAAATATTAGTGATCAAAATTTTCATACGTCGCTAATAGTTTTACATTTAATGCACGTCGACTCGACGTTCCTTCGTGCAAAACCCACTTCCCTCTCTCCTCTCCCCTCTCTCCCTCTCCCCTCTCTCTCCCTCTCCTCTCTCCTCTCTCCCTCTCCCTCTCCGTGCTCTCCCCCCCTCTCTTCTCACCGACGAGCCGGTCTCCACCATCACCGCCACCGTTGCCATGCCGTTGTCGTGCCACCGTTGCCATTCGCCGAAGGTAAGTCCCCCTCTCTTCCAACCCTTTTTTCTTGGATTGATCGAGCCATCGAGAGACGGAGGGGGTTGCGGGGGGGGTGCGTGGGCAGCCGGCGGTGCCATGAGGTCGAGGAGGGGTCGGTCGGTGGAGATGGGGTCGAGCGGTGGCCAGGGGTGAAATGGGGGCGGGGGGCGGCTAGGGGCAAGAGGGGGGCGGGGAGGGGGCTGTGGGCGGCCGACGGCGCCACGAGGTCAGCCGACGGAGACGGAATGGGGGCGGGGATAGGGTCGGGGAGTGGCCGAGGGCGAGACAGGGGCGGGGAGGGGGTCGTGGGCTGTCGGTGGTGCCACGGGGCTGGGGAAGGGGTCGGCCAGTGGAGACGGGGTCTGAGGACGGCCGGGGGTGAAACGGGGGTGGGGATGGAGTCAGGGGACAATCGGGGGTGAGACGGGGGTAGGGAGGGGGCTGTGGGTGGCCGATGATGCCATGGGGCCGGGGAGGGGGTCGGCTGGTGGAGACAGGGTCGAGGGATGACCGGAGGTAAAATGGCGGTAGGGATGGGGTCAGTCGCGATACGGCAGTGCCACGGGGCTACGGAGTGGGTCGATTGGGGAGGGGTGGGTGACTGTGGGAGGGGATCGACCGGGGAGGGGTGGGTGATGGCGGGGAGCGGGTCGATCGGGGAGGGGTGGGTGATGACGGGGAGGGAGGAAGGGAAAAGAGAAACGAGGAGGAAAAAAAATAAAATAAATAAAAAAAATAAAATATTAATCAAATATTTTATGATTTGATCAATAAAAATAAAATCTAAATCACGATCTGAATTGGATCAAGGTCGGGATCCGGGTCGAAATCTCGATTCGGATTGGGATCCAGATCGAGATCTGATCAAAATCTGAGTTAGGATCCAGGTCACGGGGGGTTAGAGAGGGTGACGACGCCGCGGGGGATGGCTCACGAGGGATAGGTGACGGCGGCAGCACCGCAGGAGCAGGGGTCGCGGGGCCAAGTCCGGGCAACGCAGGGTGTGTGACGGTGCTGGCATCGTGGAGCGGGGGTCGTGGGAGATCGAGTCCAGAGCTCGTTTAGAAGAAAAATATTTTTAAAAATATTTTTAGATAAAAAATATTTTTAAAAAATAAAAAAATATTTATTATTTTTAGATAAAAAATATTTTTAAAAAATAAAAAAATATTTATTATTTTTAGATAAAAAATATTTTAAAAAAATAAAAAATCATCGGATTCTCAGGATTAAGTTTCATGTTATTATTTTATGTTAATATTATTTTACATGCTCAACTACTTATAGTTTATTTTATATTTATTACATAAATTTTTTAGTGTTACTGCTGAAATTTATAAATTTTTTTTGTTTCACCAGCACAATGCACATTGCTGTTGCTTATTACAATTTAATTATTTTATATGCTATTTTGTATGCTTTTGCTTATATAATTTAATATAAAAAAATATTTTTATTTTAGAGAAAACTCTACTGAAATTTTTGTTGAAAAAATTTTAATACAGAATTACTTTTTTTTGATAAATTAAAAATTTATCTTTGAATATATGCTCAGAGATGGTAGTCAAATTACATTGAGCCATTGATTTTCATTCAAGAGTCGATCTTGATCAAGATCAACTCTTGGATGTCCTGTATTCAAATTTTTGAGAAAAATAATAATTTTATTATTATTAATAGTTGATATTTTATTTCATTATATGGTACTTAATAATTATCTATCCACAGTTCTCTGGATATATGGTGGATAGGGTGGGTGCATAGGCACTATATTCACATCGTATACTTAGAGAATCATGAAAAGATACTGTCAAAATTTTTATAATAATAAAATAAAATATTGACTAATAATAATAATAAGATTATTATTTTTTTGAAAGGGATAGGACCACACCTGTTAGTAATGATTTGAAATGGATAAAATCATGTATTTTTGCTTCATTAAATTGATGGAAGGAGATTTTCTGTGTTACTATTCAGTTTGTGTTTTTTAATACGTACTGTTTTATATAAAATGATCAGTGCACGGATCTAGATCGAGATTTCATCCGAAATTCGGATCGTGATTCGATCCAAAATTTGGATCGAGATCCAGTTCGGATGAATACCATTGAAAATTTCTTTGTTGTTAATGATTTTCGATTTATTGTTAGATGGATATCAATAAAAATTGGATGAATGTTAAAGGTATTTTTTTATCTGAATATCGAAAAGGTGTTCGAGATTTTATTGAGTTTGCACGGTATAAGGCTGACAGTGCTAGTCGGATAAAGTGTCCATGCAAGGGATATGTCAATATAGTATATCGTGACATAATACTTGTTAAGGAGCATCTGCTACGTTATGGTATAGATAAGAAGTATACTTGTTGGATATGGCATAGAGAGGGTGATCCGAATGAAATTGTGCACGACGATAATGATACTGAAGAAGATAATGATGCTGCTGAACCTATCGAACATGATGGTATAGGAAAAAGAAGAGTTTTTGTGAATGGTTCAAAACCATAAAATTTTCTAACGCATATGCTTCAAACATATCACAATGTGTTGGAAATAACGACGGCAATATCTCTGGCATAAAAAGTCATAACTTCTATGTGATGATGCAATACTTGCTTCCTGTGGTCATACGTGGCTATTTGGATGGTGATGTTCAAACTGTATGATTGAGTTGGGAGTATTCTTCCGAGAACTATGTTGTCAAAAATTGAAGATTAACTTACTTAAAAAATTTGAGAAGGATATCGTACTCATTCTTTATAAGTTAGAAAAAATATTTCACCATCATTTTTTGATGTTATGGTATATTTTGCTATTCATCTTTTAAAGAAAGTTCTTTTGGCCGGACCAATATATTATCGATGGATATATCCTATTGAAAGATAAAAAAATTGTATGCATTTTATCATATCAGTTATAAAATATAAATATATTTTTAAAATTTAAATTTATTTTTATTTATAGATTTTTGTATACCCTAAAAAAATATACACGTAATAAAGCATGACCTGAAGGGTCTATAGTGGAAACATATGTAGCTACGAAGTATGTCACGTTCTGCTCGATGTATCTTAACGATATCAAAATAAGATTTAATCGTACAGATCGTAACACAGACTGTGAATGGAGTGATAATGAACCAACGCTGTCTATATTTAAATAAATAGTTCGATCTATTGGTGGAAGGAGATATGAATTTATGGATGTAAACGAGCTATCCAAGGCATACTTCTACGTTCTAAATAATTGTGAAGAAATTGAAGATTTCATTGAATAAGTACCATCTTAGCATACTGTTTAATGTTCTAAATAATTTTTTCATGTCAATGTAAAATTAAAAATCATGACTTGTTGCAGTGAGCACAAGAATATACTATGTAGAGAGAATAATACGGATGCTAATGATTGATATAAGAAAAAATTTATAAAATAATTTAGTGATCTTATAAGTTGCACTAGTAATATATTATTTTTAATAATTATAAAAATAATTATTCGAATCAACATAATTTTTTATATTATGGTGTAGATAAAATATAAATATTTTAATAAAAAAGAAAGTATGACCGATGAGTTGTACGATTTAGTATGTGGCCTCGATCGAAAGGTTAATCACTACGCATCCTATATCATTGGAGGAATGAGATTTCACACAAGGGAGCTTAAGATGCAACGACGGATCCAGAATAGTGGGATTGCTATGATAGGATATGAAGAAAAAGAAGAGATGGAATATTATGGTATACTAATAGATATCATAGAACTGAAGTATGGGTCTAGTAATTCTGTATTCTTATTTCAGTGTGAATGATAAAATACTAGCAATAAAAAGATCGATATTCATATCGATCCATACTTTATCAGTGTAAATTTTTCACGAACATGGTACCAGAATGAGCCGTATATATTAACAACTCAAATGAAATAAGTAATATATTTGAACGATCTAAAGTATCGAGGTAATTGGCATGTCGTACAAAAAATAACACCTAGAGGCATATATGACATACCAACCCGATTAGAGATGGAAAAAAATTTGAATTTATATGAAGAGAAAGCTTTTCAAGAGGAAGAACAAACATTAGCCGAGCTTCTTGTTGATGAAGAACTTGTAACGGCTCCTTTGAATAGGACTGATCTGCCATCCAACGAAGTTGAAGTTGATTTTATATTTAATCTTGATGAGTCAGAGAGCGACGATCAGTTCATAAATGATGATGAGATAGAAGACGATATATATGTCGATTATTGTGATTCGGAAGAAGATCTACATATCGAGGAAGATATGAATATTGATGAGTAGATCTATATTCTTTATTCAATCTTCTCTTACAATAATAGTATGCAATATAATTCTATTCATTAAAATATAATTTATTTTTATTATTATTATTCAATATTATATTCATTTATATGTCAAGAATTGCAGGTATGGCACTCAGAGACAGACGACGATGTTTGCATTCGTAATTTATCCTGGAGGCTGAGGCACCTTCATCGATTTCCACTGCCGCACTAGCTCCGTCGCCAAAAGATCCTGCACTAGCAGGTCTCAGTGAGACGGATTCAAGTGGTATTATTATACTTTTTATATAATAAAATTTAATTTTTTTATTTGGATAGCTATCATACGAATGATTTATTTATTATTGTTTTAGATCAGTCTCCACCAGTAGTGAGGTGAGGGCAAGGTCCATCGAAGAACCTCATTTTAGAATGTTGGAGATGTGAGCATCTGAGACGGCATTTTCGTATCGAGATACCATCCGACTATATCAGACCCATTAAGGGATGGTGTGAGCTGTGGCAGACCAAACTGAGCATCATATGCCGCAGCTATAGTCCCATGACGCTTTTCGATTGGCGTTTTATTATACCTGCTCAGAGAGAGATTTTTTACACCAAGTTACAGATAAAATAAATTATGCTGTGAATATTTAATTATTATGGTATTCTTCTAATATTTGTTATTGGCAGGATATATTTGATATTATTGATTTTGAGGAAGATTGCGTGCGGCGAGCTGTGGATGCTCATTTATCTTTGCGTTTCAAGGAGTATCGCCACCGCATCTATCAGTATTGGTACCATGTGATGCAGGATCATGTGGTGGAGGCAGCATGACAGTGGCCCTATGACAGTATCACTATGGATGATTAGACTGTCATATGTCGGCATTACGAGGATCCGGCATATCAGGTTACACATCCAAACTTCTTTTTTTTTTAAGTTTAATGATTGAATCATTTATTCTTAAATTCAGTTTGTTATCTACTAATTTGACTGCTAACTGTACAGAGAAGATGTGCCCAGAATGCCGTGAATTGGACGAGACAGATCGTACCGCATTATGAGGTTCGAGATCGTTTGCTCATCATATGAAGCAAATGATAAGTAATTTTTAATTAGTATATTTTAACTCTCTAACTATTTCAAAAAATTTTAATTAATTATTTTCAAATTGCAGAGAGATACAGAGAGTGGCGAGCTTCCTTGTAGGATCGATATCTACCAGCAGATCCATCAATGATGATCAAGAGAGTGGACGACGGGGAGCCAGGAGCTTTTTGTAAGTTTTTTCAATTATTTTTTCATTCACAGTTTGATTTTCAGTACAAAATTAAAATAGCCATAACTTTAATTTTCATGACCGTATGATAGACATCAGATCCCAGCTTATCTCTGAGAGCTCAACCGCATCCACAGATGATGAGTTCTGTGATCAGATGCTTGGTACGGGACCTTATTATGTTAGGGGTCTAGGACATGAGATCACTACTTTCTTATCCTCACACTCGTCCAAGGATGACATCCATACTGCCTGCGATGCTCGACTGACGGAGGTGCAGATGCAGGCTATTGAGGATCGACAGCAGGCTGAACAGTGAGCTGATGAGTTGGCTACGTGCATCGACAAGTACTAGTTGCTCCAGATCCAAATGATGGAGTGGATAGCGTAAATGGAGTGGATGATGCAGCTGTAGATCGGTTCGAGCTCTTCCGAACACTCTCCTTCTCCAGTCCGTTTCCTTTCTGCAGATGTCGATACTTGACGGTCTCTTTATATAGCTTTTTATTTTTATTTCAGACTTCTTGTAATTTTAATTTAGTATAATAAAATGATAAAATTTATTTATGAGTTTATTGTTTAAATTTTTTATTTTTATTTTTTATTTTTAATTTATAAAAATATTATAAATATAAATTAAATATGTATATTCATAAATTATTTTTTTAAAAAATATATAAAAATTATTAGCGATGAAATTATTTTTGATGAAATATTGATCGCCAAAAATCATATTAGCGATAAAAAATTGGTCGTAAATAAATTGTTTAATAAATTAAAAATATCAAAATTTTATATTAAATTAATAATGATGAAACTATTTTCATCATAAATAATTAAAAATTTATTACTGATAAAAATTTACGTCAGAAATTAAAATATTTATGATGTAAAATTTACATCACTAATATTTTTTTAAATTTAATTTTTATAAAAATTTTTAATTAAATTAATAGTGATGAAAATATTTTTATCGTAAATATAATAATTTATGATGAAAAATTTATATTGTTAATATTTTTTTAAATTTAATTTTTATAAAAATTTTTAATTAAATTAATAGCGATAAAAATATTCTCATCATTATTAATTTATTATTTATTAACGATAAAAATTTATATCAAAAATTGACATATTTGCGACTAAAAATTTACGTCGCTAATACTTTTTTAAATTTGATTTTCATAAACATTTTTAATTAAATTAATAGTGATAAAAAAAATTTGTCACAAATAATTATTTTTTATCAGCGATGTAAGAATTCGTTGCAAATTATCTTTTTTTACGACTAAAATTTTTTATGATAAATAGTTTTCAAAAAAATTTATTTTTTTAACGATGAAAATTTTTCATCTATAATATTAATTATTTGTGATGAAAATTTTTTTTCATTATAAAAAATTATCAACGATGTCATTATTTGTGACTAAATATTAGCGATGATAATTTTATTGCTAATAACTATTAGCGATAAAAATTAGTTATTAGCGATGAATTTTTTTTATCGCTGATATCCTGTTTTATTGTAGTAAATTATAGAAACCACTCACAAGCATGATCGAGATGTCATTAGGTGGAGAGAGAAGTTGAATTCTTTACGTATTTTTTGAATCAACCACATGACAGACATTGATGGGCTGATTGGAGGCTTCATGGCGAGTTTCGACTGATCAATCTATCACGTTGGCTGTAGTTGGTTTCGAAATATATAAATAATCATCTAATCTTTTTTTTCAATTATTTTGGAATATATTATCGTTCATCAAGTATCTATATGTAGGACTGCCTTTGATATTATTATAAATTTATCCATATTTTTCCACATATTCTCCATCCATATGGTTACAATCTTCAACATAAGCCAAAATGCCTCTCCTTATTGGAGTTTCCTTAGATCCTCATTGTACATATTTATAATATTTTGGTTGATTTTTCATCATTTTGTCATTATGCAATTCTTACAACATCGTATTCATTCCTTAGTTTCTTCTTTCTACCTTTATCATATATTTATCTTAATATATTCTCTTTTTTTACACTTAGTTTATTTTTAAAGGATTTGATGTATTACCCAAACTCTAAGGCATAAAATATAGCAAGACTTATTATTATTCTATAAAATAAGTTCACCATATTGTTGCATATTGTCTCACACTAGATGTATTATAATATACTAATATTGAACCGAAACTCAATACGAGAGTGTATTGAGCCTTGCTAAGTCGAACAGAACTTTGTACCTAGTATATCAATAACAATATTGGGTCAACACTGTATCACTACAAGATTTGATACCAAAATGGCAAACCATAGAATAAATATTTTTTTAATTCAAACATATGTTTTTCAAATGCAATACTTCTTAACCTGAAGAAACTCATGTTTGGGTGAACTATAATCAAGCCTAGCCAGAGATAATCATTGCAAGCCCAAGCTGGGTAAATTTATGCCAACACCAAAGGAAGCTTAATAATTATGGTCATGACAATAATTATACATGTATTTGTGCAATAACAAGCCATATTATAGTATTTTTAGAAATGTTAAACTAATTAATATTTGAAAATCTTATTCACATTAATAAAAAAATTCCTGTATTTGTTAAATCAGTTAGCATACAACTTTTATGAGAAACTAATCAGTAATGCTTATATTCCTGTAAGGGGTCATGCGTGATAGTATTTTGGTGTACAGTTGAAACTAGTTCCGGTGCTTAGAACACAGGAATTTGTTCAAACTTAATTTATATACATAATCCATGTCTAGTAGCGATTTACATGCAATGGTTTCTTCTCAACTCACAAGTTTGAGCTCGTGTCGTCTTGCCGCATGCTAGGAGTAGTTAGGATGCATTTGATTATATTTTTTAATTTTTAATTTTTAAAAAATTATTTTTTTAAATTTTTATTATTGAATAAAAATAAAAAAATAAAAAATATGTTTGATAACTACGTTGTTATAAAGCAAAAAGTAATGTTTGAGGATGAGAGATAAAGAGCTCAATAAAAAAAAAAGTTCGAAAAAGGAGAGAGGAGAGAGCGGAGAAAAGAAGAGTTCGGACTCTTTACTTTTTGATTTAACTTGAGAAGTAAAAAAAATAAAAAAATAAATTTTAAAAAATAAAAAATTTTATTTTGCATATGAAGTAATTATTTTAATTTTTTTAATTTTAATTTTTATTTTTCATAATATTATCAAATATTATTTTTTAATTTTTATTTTTAAAAAATTAAAAAAATAAAAAAAATATTTTTTTAATGACTAACAAAATTTATCCTTAATTTTTCGCCGACGGGCTCTTTCTTTTAATTCCCTCAGCAGTGGACACAGTTCAGTTTGTACCGGTCCCGTTAAGCCGCTTGCCGAAACTAGTTCAATATATATTACAAAGGGATTACATGTGATTAACTCCACTTCTCGTCCGAGCTTTAAAATTCGGTATAAGGAGGAGAGGGGAAGGAAGAAGAAAGCGAAAGCCCTCCTTCTCGGATCCCAAATGGTTCCGGGGTGGTGACGCCAGCGGTGTGAATCAGTGGTGGCGAGCGGCGTTGGAGGCAGAGACAGTGGATCGGCTGTTCCACCACAAGCTCCGTAACTCTTCTTTTCTCCCCGTTCCAATTAGATGACTCAATTTGGAATGAGGAAGCAATCAGAACAAAATTTTGTAAGAGCTAGCCGGTGATACCTTTCTTCTCCAACTCTATTTGTTAGTTTCGACTCATGAAGGAAAGAATTTCTTTGAACTCAGTGAATCAATTACTGTTTATCTGTTCATCCTTCATCCAGTTCCGTTATTAAGACTTTTATTGATCAATCGATTTCATTTGGGCAATTTATCAGACATCCTTTGACCATTCCTATTCTTGCTAATTATCGGCAGGGAAAAGTTATGATGTTTAAATTGTTCATGTTCCATCATTCAGCTATCGATGTTTAAGAAAGCTGATTCGAGTTCTTCTGACATTTATAAACAGCACGTCACTTGTAGATTGTAAAAATACTTGTTGAGAGTGCAAGAAGGTGTTTGCTAGAACGACAGACACCCAGAATTTTGGTTTAATAAAGTTAGCTAACCAAATCAATGCAGTGTTTCTGATTGCTACTGGTAACATGATGAGAGAAAGCACCGGACTGTCTTCTGATTGGTTCTTCTTGGCCTTACAAAAGCGCTCAATAATGGAGAGTAGAAGGTTGCAAGACCATTGCAAGAAGAAGAGGGCGTATGATCTCTACATAGCCACAGAGTGGTGGAAGGTTACTTCTAAAGTGTTAGTTGCAATGGAGATATTGAAGAAGGAACCTGAACAAGTGATATCTGCAGCAGATTAATCTGAGCGAGCCACATAAGGTCGCAGACTTCATCTGCAAGTCTCAAAAGCTGTCTGAGCTGTCAAGGGCCAAGAAGGGAGTTATATAGTGTGGGCTAATGAAGGAAGCCGAGGACCTTGTGGAAGAAGATTCTGGGCTAATGGAATAGCATTCAGAGAAAGCAGCTGAGCATGTTACAAGGTTCTTGATGACGTCACTGGATAAGAGGCTTCCACTTGATAAAATCGCCCATCTTAGACGAGATTTTGGCCTTCCATATGATTTTAGAAATCGATGGATCCATATGTTACCAGATTAGTTTACATTTGTAATAATCGAGGATGCCGAGTCCCTGTATCTTTTTTCTTGGAATTCCCCTAGGACTGTTTCGGAGCTAGAGAAGAAAACTAGGGTAGCAGGAATGATCTCTGAGATTCCTCCAGAACTTGGATTTCTTTGCCTTCCTTTCTCCATAAAATTTCCTCCGAATTACAAGAAGCTCTTCAGATATGCTAATAAAATTGAGCATTTTCAGATGAGGTCATATTTGTCTCCATATGCTGATGCAAAAGGGCTCAGACCCGCCTCACAAGAGTTTGATGAGAGGCTGTGGCAATCATGCATGGGATGTTGAGCTTTACTATTGAAAAGAGGATTGTCGCCGATCACCTCATGCATGCGAGAATTTGTAATGCCTCAGAAGCTGGTGAGTATTCTTCTAAAGCACTTTGGCATATTTTATGTATCCAAAATGGGGAAGCAAGTCAGTGTGCTTCTGACAATATGAGGGTCCTGAGTTGATTGACAAATGTCCTTTTGTGCTTTGGAAGGAGAAGATCCCATGGCTCACTTGTTGTAGAGGAAGGAGAGAATTGAGAGTTTTAATGAGTTCCCTGACATTGAGGATTATCTATTTCATGGTAACCATGATAATCAAAATACCTGTATGGACATTGAGGATGATGAGACCGATCATACCATTGATGATCCTTCCCTTGTAGATGATTCTGAGATGGACATAGAAGAGCTATATGATTTTTGAAAAGATTGAATCCACTTGAGGTTGGTAGTCTTATGCTGAAAAGAAGTCTAACCATCTTGATTAAGTCTAAAATATTCTGCTTGTTTTCAGCAATATATCCATAGTTGCAATAGTGCATTCCCGATGTTTTGCAGAGCAACTTTGAAATTATGCAAGTTGCAATTCCTTCTTATGTCTCTTGCATGCTTTACATGTTATCTCAATTAAGTCTTTGCTGCATCCTTAATTTGAAATTTTTGAATTTTGATGGGTCGACCATCTTTTGCTTAAAAAAAAGAAAGAAAAGAAAAGAAATGTTATCAAACTTGTCCTATTTACATTGCTGTTATCTTTTACATTTGTAAAATATTGTTATAGGTTCAATAGTCAGAAAGGTTTGAAGTCCTGGTAGGGCAATGTTAACAAATAAATGTTCTTGCGTCGATGCTATTGGCTAGAGGGAGATCATTGGTTCGAAGAAGAACATGACACACAAAGATATCATGACCAAAAAGTTTTTACTCTACCTCAATAATAAATATCAGGATACTTTCAGGACTCTCGGTACCATTAGCTTGGCAAGTAGTCCTACTGAATAACCTCATTGAATATCAGAGCTCAAATAGGCAAACATAAGGACCTTTAATGTCAGATCCATTGTTTTGATGGTATCGACTGCTAATAACTTTGAAGAAACTCCTACTGACTCCACTACTATTGTTACAACTAATCCACCATCAGAAACTAGCTTCATTTTTCATGTTAGTGGAGATTTTCATGTGAGATAATCTTATTTTGTCTGGGGTTGTCATACATTTCTGTCCTTGCACTGACTGAATCTGACTTACTGAAATTAACTTTCTGGATCAGTGAACCTCAAAACCAATTGGTTATGTATATTAGCAATAAGGAACCAATGAAAAGTTGCATTCTTAAGGGTGCCCTGATTCCACTTATCTGCAAAGTCCCTGGATGGATTCGTAAATAACATCTACCAGACATTGGCTGGGATGAAGCTCTTCTGACCTATGCTAAATGAAGTGTCAAGCTTAGCAATACTCATGGGAACACCAAAGCCTTAACAGAGTGCTGGTTCTTGCTAGTCGTGGAGCAAAAGAAAAGGAAGGATTGACAGTGAGGTGGGATTGCAGGCTGAGACCCATCCTTACAATTAGATGGCGTTCAACACATCTCATTTTCTACGTAGAGCCTGTCACAAGGGTTAATTATGTTAAGCTACAAGCATCATATACTTGAGGAGCAATCCTTTTCGTCCAAGTAAGACCCTTGAAATTTGCATCACCAAATACAGAAGAGAACAACTCCTAGCGTGAAACAATAGTTGGGGGGGTGTAAACCGAGCTTGTAGCACGTGCTGTGGGGTGGGCACTGAGATGGACGCCAGCTTAGCTATATATCAGGCCTCAAACAAGAAGCACTATGTAGCCTATGGTGGATTGTACACTTATGTAGCATGCTGACTCATAAATAGATTCTAAAAAGGTTAGAACCAGTTCTGTTCATCCTTAATGGATTCTGGTGTGTCTTAGAACGGAATATTAATGCAGTCTCCTGCATAATAGATTTGATATACAATTTTTTTGATATGTTTGCTAGCACCAAATCAAATCAGATCAGACTTTAACAAGAGATTTCTAAGTAAGAGCATAGTCTTTTTACATTGAAAAGCTGTTAAGATGCATTTCAGTTTTACACTAATAAAATCCAATATTTTTAGATCTTGTGGCCCTAAATGAAGCAGAATGGAGGAAAAGGATTCATGTAGCCACCCCCAACTAGTCTGAGATTGAGTCTTTGTTGAGTTGAGTTTACAATTCAAGGCTAGTGATCCAAATGGATAGCACAGAATTACAATATATTCAACCCACCTAGTAGTTGCAGCCTGCAATTTAAGGTAAATAGATGAACAATTTTAGCTATGCACCAAAATGAGGCATGAAGTTTGTTTCACCTTAGATGTTGCAAAGTGGAAATCAGTAATTTGCAGTGAAAATCTGCTCTGAACGTTAAAGCTTCTTTATCTCTATACCCAACTCAAACAAAACTAAAGTAGGGAATTTGCTAAAGAACATACTTCCAAAAGCTAGCCTATACTATCTCTGCATAAACTGTATCCATTATCCTCATTCAACTATCATAAACTAAGAAGGCTCCATCCAATTTTTCCATGTCCACATTTGGAGGAGCACAAGGTGTCTTTCCTACAAATTCAATCCGTTTAATGAAGAGGAACAGAATCACTATCATTGTATGAACATGCAACTTTATACAACGCTGCATATGTTCTTTCTCTAACCTGTCATGCTTTTATTACTTTAGATTTGTGTGCTGGCATTGAACTCTGTCGCTTTAATTTTGATAATCTACAGTCAGAATGTGTACTCAATTCCTATAATTCTGATAATCACAGAATCAAGGAGGTAGTAGAGTTTGAGGATATAGATGCCCCACCTCAGAATGAAGGCACAGTATTCCCTTTTTGAAGGGTCAGAGAAGAGCTAAGGTACCAAAATGGAGTCGAGTCGAACCAAAACCAAAGAAGAAACAAAACTTCCCCAAAGGACAAAGACAAGAATGAAATGCACACCACTGCATTTCTTGTGATCGAGACCAGAAATTGGATCCCCAACCATGAGAACAGCAATTTGCATGCCTTTAGACCGGTTCCTCTATCAGTGATTCTGTCCTCCAATAGTTCCAAGGGTAGTATACCTTTTCAAGCTTCCTCCCAAGTATCATAACTCTTATTAAAAATCCTTCCATTTTTCTTATTTCTAATCAACCAATATAATGCAAGAGCAATTATACTCATGCTTATGTTGGGGCGGTTCGTGACAAGGGTTATAATAAATACACTATTCCTATCATTGACTTGGGTTCTTTTTGGTGTTGAATATCATTTTTTGTGTATGTGCCTCTTTATGTGTTTTTAAACTTGTTCCCATGAATATGGTTCATTTTTGGCCTTTTCTAATTATTAGGTTCAACTCATCTTGCCCTATCCATACTAGCACTTCTCTGTATTGAAGCTTCATCATCACCAGAACCACATGTAATAGCAACATCTCATACTTTCTACTCACGTATCACATTAAGAGAAAAGTGAAGGCATGCAATTTTTTTTCCTCAGAAATGCTTTACAGAATAGCTCTACAGAAAGGGAACAGAAATTTACCACCCCTTGTGCAGGAGTTTACTAACATTTATCATTTCTATAATTAAATAGTTTTTTTTTTCCCTGCAGTCTTGTTATGAAATAAACAACTGCACATGGTCTAACTTTATGAAGCCGCATGGGATTTATGCCAACCTTTTTTTTTTTCTGTCAGATGCTCATGCAGTGTAGCCCATGGAAAATTTTCCTTCGTCTCACAGGTGGTGTTCATTTGGCAAGACAAATTCATTTTTCATTTAATACTCACCAAAACCTTGGGCTATAGGGACCTACAAACTTGGTAGACATAAACACATTGACAAGAATGCATCTAGATGCCATGGGTCCAAGTGGGGAATGTTTATCATATGCTACTGATGAAGAATCTTCTTGTATGCCACTTTTGTTTCTGAGCTGGGAAGACCTGAGTTGTAGATTGAGACCAGAGTAGATGAGACTACCTTGTGATGGACCCATTCATGAATAGTAGATTGAGACCAACTAGAGGAAATGCCTTACCATGGAATCCAGCTTGGTGTGTTACATTCATAGAATTCATTTTTGTTTCTGGCATATGAATAAGAGAAGATGAAATTGTTTTAAAACTAAAACTGCTTGATAACTCTGATTGGAGGTATAATCAAGCTAAGCTGAGTCGAATAGTTAGAAACTTGAGCTCGACTTGATTCAAAATACTTGGGTTCAAAGCTTGATTCAAGATTGATCGAGCCTTAATATCCCAAACTCGAGTTTGGCTCCATAAAAAAAAAAAAAAAAAAAAAGTAATGCTCGAGATTGAATCGATTTGACTCGAATATCAACTGAGCCATACTTAGACTAGAGTTCGAGCTCAAATTTGAGTTTTAATCTACTTATAATATATATATATATATATATATATATATATATATATATATATATATATATATATATATAAAATAATAGTATTCAAAGTATATAAATTTGAATATGTCCGTAAGTTTTTAAGCTAAGTATTTTATTACTCGAGTTCGATTTAAGTTTGATAATATCCAAATTGAATCGAGCTCGAATAGCTCATGAGCAGTTCAACTCATGTACACTTTGAGCTCTAACAACTCTTCAATCAATATAATCTACTACCAAAAGGCAATCAATCCATTTTAGACCAGTGGATACCACTTTGTAAGGTTGTTGACAACATGCATTTTAAGTCCTTCAATTTTTAGTCCTCGAGCGATTGATGCTAGGGCCGTTGCATGTGCTACTTCTAGCAAACTGTGGTTGCTTAGCATGGTTTCTATAAGGTCAGGCACCAATGCAAGTCTCAAGGAAAAGAGTAAAAAAACTTAATAAGAGATTTGTTGGGGCAAATCAATCTCCGACTTCGACTTTACATCGATCGAATGAACATATTACTCCAACTCATAATCGGTTGACCGATCGATAGTTGGTTATTATCAACCAACAACAAACGACTTGATCAACTTTTGACTGAAGACCATCGGTATATCTGAGTTACTGATCGATGGTCATTTAGGTCTACTATCAAATTATCAGTATCACCGACATATAGTCGGCTTATCTATTCAACATATCCTAGCCGTTATGAATGGTTATCGACTACGTATCATAGCCATTAATGGGAATAAACGATCCACTAACTTCACAATTTTGGCCTGATGATTTAGCGTCATAAAAAGTGGGACAACGTGCTCAACGATTACATCAGAATCGTCTATAAAAGGGGAGGTAAGTGAGCAACACGGGTAAGATAATTCTGAGCAAAAACTCTACCACTCTCAATATTCTTATTAGCTGTTCATCAATCTCCTCTCTGACTTAAGTATCGGAGGGTCTCCGTCGGATATAACTTTGATCTGTGAAGACTCTGTCTTGCAGGTGCTCTTCACCGGCGGCAGACGATAGAGAGTTAGCCGCAACAGATTGGCACGCCAGGAAGGGGGAGAATACAGCCAACCATGCCACGAACCAGAGCTCAACACTCGACTGGATCGGTGAGGCAGTCTTCCTGTTGGGAAGACGTTCCTCCCCCACCTTCGGTGGCAGAGCTCAGTTCCTCGCATCCTGTGGTCACCACGGACACATAGATTGCTGCACTCATGCAGTAAATGAAAATTTTCATGGAGGTGGATCAAAGCCTCCAATAGCAGTAAACCCAACAGCAGCAGCCATCAGTGAAGTAATCGGTGGCTCAGTCGGTGCTATCCAGGCACAGCTGTCGTCCTCCGCGGTGCTCACCCTCCTCATCTCCAGGGCGACCGTCTCGACACTCCCACCGAGACAGACAACCATATTCTCGGCACTCTCACCGTGCCACCCATCATTCATGATGTTCTCCATGTCCTTCTCATGCACACAGTATCAAGAAGGAGAAACAACCGCGCACGCCTTTTGCTTCTCCTTCTTCGAGCTCTTCAGGGGGTTCCACCTTCGGAGTTTTTCAGCAATGGTGGCTTGACGACTATAAATGCAAGTTTCGAAAAATTGAACGTCAGCTCGTCCGACTTCAAGTGAAAGATCGAAAGTCTTCCAATGACTATGACTTTCATGCTGTCCAACCTCTCTCTCGACACATCTTGGATGAACCGATTTTCTCTCGATCCAAGATGCCGTAGATGGAGTCATACGATGACTCCATCGATCCGATCGATCACTTGGAGAGCTATAAGGCTCTCATGATGATCCAGGGGATAATCGATGCCCTCTTATGCATTGGCTTTTCGGCAACTCTTCAGAAGGCTGCTCGAGTTTGGTATTTCGGACTTCAGTCGGGGAGCATTAACTCTTTCGAGCAGCTCGAGCATTTTTTTTGTGGCTCACTTCAGTACAAGTCGAAGGCCGCCACGGACATCTGACAGTTTCTTCTCAATCAAGCAAGGTGAGACAAAGACATTGAGAGATTTTGTGACTCGTTTCAATACAGCCACACTTAAGGTCAGGGATCTCAATGAAGATATGGCTATATCGACCATGAAAAGAGGTCTGAGAGGATCCAGATTTACTTACTCTCTCGATAAAACTTTTCTTCAGATCTATGCTGAACTTTTGGAGCGCACGTACAAGTATATTCATGTGGATGAAGCTGCTTCTGACCGATGCCAAATAGATAAAAAAAGTCAGAATAAGAAACAAAAAAAAAGTGAAACTTCGATCGAATCAAGTAGGCCGATTGTTAATAAGCAAGCTTTACCTCGAAGATGGAGTTCGAAGCCAAACAACTATGGTAGGTATGACTCCTACACTCCTTTCTCTACTTTTCGTGTGCAGATCTTGATGGAGATTGAAGGAGAGGAGTACTTACGTTACTCCCCACCAATGAAAGCACCACCAAGGAGTCGAGATAGAAAGAAGTACTATCGGTTCCATCGTGATCACGATCACGATACCGAACAGTGCATCCAGCTCAGGGACAAGATAGAAGTCCTGATTCAATGAGGCTACCTCAAAAAATTTTGAAGGGATCAACCAACTCAACCTCCTACTGACTGACAAGCTCATCCACAAATTAAGGAGACTATCAACAATCGACCGACTGTAGGAGTGATCAATATGATCTTCGAGCGATCAAACTAGAAAGCAACTTCTGAAGAAGAGTCGGTGAAGAAACGACGACTCGATAATGTAATTACTTTTTCAGAAGAAGATGTTCGGAGAATTCAAACTCTTCATGATTATGCTGTTGTTGTCTCGATAACGATAGCTAGTTATGATGTAAAAAAAATTTAGTAGATAATAAAAGCTCTATGGATATTTTATTTTACTCGATTTTCTCTCGAATGCGACTACCAACTGATCGACTTAGAAGAGTCTCGATGTCATTGATCGGTTTCACAGGAGATGCAATCACTGTGAAGGAAGAAATCACTCTTTTCTTAATCGCAGGAACTGAACCACAACAGAGCACTATTCTCCTAATATTCATGGTTGTCCGAGTCTCCTCGACTTGTAATGCCATATTCGGATGATCTGATCTTAATACTTTGAGAGCAGTGGTCTCGACATATCATTTATTGATTCGATTTTCGAAAAAAAATAGAATCGGAGAGATACGTAGAGATTAACAACTTGTCCGATGCTGCTTCCTAATTTTTATACAAAATAATCAATTTGAAGACTCTTTGTCCGTCGATAAGCTGGACCAAAAAGAGAATGAAGAAAGAGATGAACCAGCCGAACAACTGGTTTTCATCCCATTAAAAGAAAAAGATCTTGAAAAGACAGTCCAAATTGGATTGTAGCTGTCTGATCTGGAGCGACAGCAATTAATAAATCTACTAAGAGCAAATGTTGACGTTTTTGCTTAGTCGGCAATAGATATGTCAGAAATTTTTTCAGAAGTAATAACTCATCGACTCAATATTGATTCGAAGGTCAAGCTGGTGAGATAGAAGAAAAGGTCTTTTACTCCTGAAGGCAGAAGGTCATCGACAAAGAGGTCGACAAGCTCCTCACAGCTGATTTCATTAGAAAAGCTATTTATCCCAATTGGGTCGTCAATGTAGTGATGGTGAGAAAGATCAATGAAAAATAGAGAATCTGCATCGACTACACAAATTTGAACGAAGCTTGTCTGAAAGATAGTTTTTCTTTACCAAAGATTGATCAACTAGTTGATGCAACTTCGAAACATTAACTCTTAAATTTCATGAACGTCTTTGCAGGCTACAATCAGATTCAGATGGTACCCGAAGATGAGGAGCACATGGCCTTCGTAATCGATAAAGACATTTACTGCTATAAAATGATGCCTTTCGATCTAAAAAATATCGAGCCCACATATCAACGACTAGTTAATAAAATCTTTAAGACACAAATCGGGCAAAATATGAAAGTTTATATGGACGACATGCTGGTGAAAAATCTCCAAACCTCAGATCATGTTCAAAACTTGGAGGAAGTCTTCAGCATACTTCAATGACATCAGATGAAGTTAAATCCAACTAAGTGTGCGTTTGGAGTGACTTCTGGAAAGTTCCTCAGATTTCTCGTGTCGCAACAAGGAATCGAGGCCAATCCTGAGAAAATAAGGGCTATCATCAATGTGAAGCATCCAAGCTCAAAGAAAGAGATACAGCAGCTCAACGGAAGGATCACCGTACTCAGTCAATTCATATCAAGATCGGCAGAAAGATGCTTGTCTTTCTTCAAAATTTTAAGACAAGCAAAAGACTTCTCATGGTCAGATGAGTGCCGATAGTCCTTCGACGATCTGAAAAAATATCTTGCTTCTCCACCATTACTTACTAAACCAAAGATCGGAGAGATTTTGTATCTCTACTTGGCGACATCGACGGAGGTGGTTAGTTTGGTGCTTGTCTGAGAGGATGAAAATCAGATTCAATGGTCATCTACTATACTAGCATGGTACTTCATAATATCGAAGCGAGATATTCAAAAGTAGAGAAAATGATCTACGCTCTAATTATATTATCGCAATGATTTCTCTCATACTTTCAAGCACACCCCATTATTGTCTTAACAGAGCAGCCGTTGAAGATAATCTTGCACCAACCTGATACGTCGGGTTGAATGGCAAAGTGGGCAATTAAGTTTTATGAATTTGATATACAATATTGCTCACGTCCATCAATGAAGGTGCAAGTTTTGATCGATTTCGTCATCGAATATACAATACTAAATAATAAACGTGAGGATGAAACTAACGACAAAATAAAGCAGACCGTAACTCTCGAATCTGACTTAATGTCGGCATGGGTGCTACATATTGATGGAGCATCTAATGTATAAGGCAGTGGAGCTGGTCTCATCCTTATCAATTTTGAAGGGGTTATTATTGAATATGTCCTTCGATTTGATTTTAAAGCTTCAAAAAATCAAACCGAGTATAAAACATTCTTAGCCAACTTAAAAATTATCAAAGAGCTCGATATCGACAGTTTGAAGATCTTCATCGACTCACAATTGATTGCTGGACAGGTTAAAGACGAGTTTGAAGCCCGAGACCCTATTATGATGAAATATCTTTAGAAAGTGAAAGATCTAACTTCAATATTAAAGTATTTTAAAATCTTTCACATCCTAAGAATAGAGAATGCTCAAGCTGATGTACTTTCGCGACTTGCAACCTTTTCTTTTAACTCATTGGATCGGACATTCGTCAAATATCTTGAACAACCGAGTATCGATAAAGTCAAAGAAGTGCTACAAATTACTGATGAACCAAGCTGGATGGATCCAATCTTTCAGTACTTAGCTGATAGAACTCTTTCTATAGATCATTCAGAAGCCAAACAACTCAGATGGACGATCTCTTAATATATTTTAATGAATGGTCATCTATACAAAAGATCGTTCTCTCTTCCCTTACTGAAGTGTTTGGGACCAACAAATACCGACTATGCACTCAGAGAAGTCCACAAAGGGATTTGTGAAAATTACTTGAGGGACAAATCTCTAGCTTACAAGATCCTATGACAAATATACTATTGGCCCACCATGAAGAAAGATGCAGCTGAACTTGTTCGAAGGTGTGAACCATATCAGAGATATGCAAATATACAACACCAATTGGTAAGTCAGTTGACATCGATTGTTGCACCATAGTCCTTCACACAATGGAGAATCGACATACCTAGTCTTTTTCCTTCGGCATCTGGTCAGAAAAATTTCATAACGGTCGCCGTCGATTACTTTATCAAGTGGATGGAAGCTGAATCTCTTGCATAAATCACTGAGAGTAAAATGGAAGACTTCATTCAGAAATCAATTATATGCAGATTCGGTTTACCACACACCATCATCACTGACAATGGTCGGCAATTTGACAATCAAAATTTTAAAGAGTTTTGTACAAAATTTTCTATTACGCACAAACCTACATCAGTCGGCCATCCACTATCCAACAGAGAGATGGAGGTAACCAACCGAACGATTCTGCATGGACTCAAAATCAAACTGAATGAAGCTAAAGGCCTCTAGGTAGAAGAACTATCTCCGATCTTATAGATGTACCGAACGACTCCTCGCATACCAACAGGAGAATCGCCATTTAATTTAGTTTATGGAACAAAAACGATGATCCTACTTGAGATCAGATTATCATCAACAAAGGTAGAGCAATATTGTGAACCGAGCAACTCAGAATATTGGAGAGCCAATTTAGATCTACTTTCAGAAGTCCGACCACAAGCTCAAGTTTGGATGGCAGCCTATCGGCAAAGGGTAGCCCAGTATTATAATGCAAAAGATAAATTGAAGGTCTTCCATCCTGGAGATTTGGTTCTGAAAAAAGCAGAAGTCTCAAGACCTCTCGACTAAGAAAAGCTATCTCCAAACTGAGAAGAATCTTACAGGATAATTGAAATACTTAGACCGGACGTATATCGGTTGGAAACACTTGAGGGATCAGCTATCCTCCGAACATGGAATGCTGATAACTTGAAAATATATTATCAATAAAGTTGTCTGTGTATACATTATTCGAAATGAAATATTGAATTTCAGAATTAAGTTTTAGTATCAAGTTTCAGTAAACTACAAAGTGGTAATAGACCGACAGATGGACGATTAATTCTTATCAACTATATTTCAATTTTTCACTATAAAAATTGGTATATCAATTATATTTTGGCTTTCACTGTAAAAGTCATAATACCGACTGTGTCTCGGTACCGAACATATTCCGACTTTTCACTATAAAAGCCGATCATAGTCGAATGACTATTATGCCAACTTGATCTTAACTAAGCGGAATGCTTTGCCAATATGATCCAGATCGAATTAAAATTATACCGACTTGACTACGATCGATCGAAGGATATTCGGCTTGCCATCAATTATCAAATAACCTGACATACTAACCCGACTAAGGTCAGATGAAGGATATTCGGCTTATTATCACTTATCCTGATACCTAAGTACGTCAATAGATGTTTGACTAATGGATGAATCCTATAATTACTATCGGATGTCTGATTTATCTATCGATATTCGGTTATACAATTACAATTCTACAATAATGAAAACATACACAAGAAAAAAGTCTGCACTTGGATAAATTTTTTTTTCATTCATTGGAAAGAAGATTATAAAATTGGACCGAAGTCCGATTACAAAATATTTTGATTACAAAAAGAAAATAAAAATTACACTGATCATCAGTTGCCATCTCCATCTCTTTACTCCGATGTAGCATCCGAGACTTGAACAACTTCTGGTGCTGTCGGTGCTCCATCTTCGATCAGTGCAGCTTCTTCAGCAGCTCCATTTTTCAGGATGGGAGGGATGATGCTGCTCAAGTCAAGATCTGGATATAATTTTTTGATCGCATCTCGACCGTCCTCGTATCCAACACAGTAAGAGGCGAACCCACCTTCGAAGATCTCTTCCTTGAACTCTTCAGAATTTTTGAAGTTCTCGATGGCATGATTCAGAGCCTCCTTTGCCGACTCTGCTTCCGCTCTCGCCAGTTCTGCATCAACTCTTGTGGAAGCCAATTCATCATCGACCAATGCCAACCTTTCTAGGGTGGCCCGATGTCTTCAACGTTCAATTTCGAGTTCGTTGATGCATCTGTCCCTCTCCCTTCGAAGTCGATGAATAGAATGCTTCTTGCTCTTGATCATTGTCTCAAGAGACAAGATGCCTTGACTAGCCGACTCAAGTTCGGCTCCAGAAGATTCAAGGTCGGCGATCAAATGGGAGACTTCCTCCTGAAGCTTCGCCTCTCGCTCAGTTGCCGTCCGAAGTTGTTCAAGGGCAGCCCCCTTTTCAGCATTGGTGGTCGTCACTTTATCCATCTATGTCCGACGGAAGTTAGCAACCTTCTGGTAACCGATCTCCAGATCGAACATATCATGTGCCAACTGCAAGCAAAAGATTAGTCAGATTAGAACAAAAAAAAAAGAAAAAAGGTGTAAAGAACAACTTACCTAGAGCATCAATGGGTAGAAAGAGGAGAACATCTCGACGATAGTTCTGTTTTTTCTTTTCTCTCGATCAGCTGGGAGAAGAATAACTTCGATGAGCCGCTTGGCCAATGCTGGACTGGCCAAGGCTGACTCATCCTCAGAAAATATCCAAATGAATAGTCTAACCCACTGATGATCCATCGTCTGTCGAAGTCGTCGGCACCTTTTCTCGATCTCTTGTCAGCAGCCCTGCATTTGAAAATGCAGGAAAATCAGAGCTCAACTGCGTTCGAGAGGGTTCCGCTGGAGGAACCACCGGCGTAGCCGTCGATTGGTCTGGCTCGACCGTGACTTCCACCTCGGTCTGAACTTTAGTTGGTAGAACTATCGATGGTGCTACGACAACTCTATCTTCTTCTGTCATTCTACCCTCAACGAACGACACTTCAGGGAGCGCTGTCGGGGTCGACAGTGCCAAAATTGGCTCAGAAATTGATGCCGACGGTATGTCAGATTCTCTTATCGATGGAATAGGAGCCCGATCCTTCTTCGATGGTCGGAAAAGTCCAGCTTCGGATGCTACCCTCTTCTTGATAGCATACTGATGAATATCGACAGTCGATACTCGCGCCCTCGATTGCATAGCAGTAATCGAAACAAAGAAGTCGGTACAATTCAGAAACAAATAGAAAAAATAAAAGTCATCGACTAGGCTATACCTAAGGTGGTGACCGAACTAAGACCGACATCGTAGAGAGCTTATTCGATCATCAGTTCTCTCTGCGACGGAAGCATCATGTCCTTTAATCGGTAGAAGTCTTCCCAATCGTCGATCTCCATCTGACTATTCTCGTTGGGGCCGATCTTTGGATCACCCCAGCATGAAGGGAAGCTCTAGAAAAGAGAAGAAGCAACAAAAAAGAATTGATTCTTTCATCCGTGAATAGACGATGGAAGATCGGTGATGAAGGAAAGATCTTTTCTTAGATTGAAGAACCATCAATCTTTGGCCTTAGGATGGGGTCAGAGAATAAAGAAGGTATGAAAAAGAGAAGGACAAGGCTTGATCGGTATTAACCGACATAACAAAGCAAAGCTAATTATAAGCCGGATTAAGTTCGGTGCCAATTGAGCAGGACAAAGACCATAATAGTCAAGCAAATTTTGGACAAAATCTGAAATCAAAAATTGAAGATCCACCCGAAGATCTTCAACATAGAAGGCCACCTAACCCAGAGGAGGAGAGTTCACCCGATCATCGATGCCAGACGCAAAAAATTGGTACTGTTCTGGGATACGATACTACTCCTGGAGCCATTCAATATTAGGTTCAGATAGTGAAGAAGCCTCCACTTCCGAACCCGAGGGAGAGTCATCGATCATATTTTCTGACCGACTGTTCCGAGAAGAAAAAGCCCTAGCCATGGGAAAAGAGGACTAGAGAGAACCAAAAAAAGAAATAGACCCAAAAAGGAAGAACAAAAATACTTAACCTGAAAGCTAAAAATAAAAAGGCGGAGAAAAAACCCTGAAATCTTCTGGCGCTGGGGCGACCTTCCGGTAGAGTTTCTACAGCAGAGGATGAAGACAAAATACAAAGTAAAAATTTGGTTGAAAGCGATCCTATATATATATGATTCCTCAATAGTCAGGATGGAAGCAATCAAATTGGAGTCTCATCAGATGATGATGCGTGGCAACATCCGGACCGACCATTGATCGAACGGTTCGGCGCACCTGCTCCTGATCATGCCACCTCACCATCATTCACATGAACAATTCCGACCCAATGTCATTCGACACGTGGCTCAAATCTACTTGTCAGAATCATATCGTCCAACGTCGAATTATCTTTCTGAAATGATGTCCGATACAAACGTCCGATATCGAATTGTCCTATCGACATGACAGTCCAATAATGATTTTGCAGCCATCGAAACGACAAAACAGCCGAAGAACTTTCGTATTTCAAAAAATTCATAAAGGACAACAACTAAGTCGGGGCTCGAGACAATATATGACGACTCCTTTCGTCCAACGTGACAAACCACGTGATAATATACATGTCGGACCATCTTAGACTTGAGAGTGGAGGGCAACTATTGGAACAAATCAACCCCCGACTCCGACTCTACATCGACCGAATGAACATATTACTCCAATTTATAATCGGTTAACCGACCGACAGTCAGCTATTATCAACCAACAATAAACGACTTGATCAATCTCCGACCGAAGACCATCGATATATTCGAGTTATCGACTGATGGTCATTCGGGTCTACTACCAAGTTATCAGTGTCACCGATATATAGTCGGCTTATCTGCTCAACATATCCTAACTGTTATGAATGATTATCGACTATGTGTCACGATCATTAGTGGGAATAAACGACCCACTAACTCAATAATTATGATCCGATGATTTAGCGCCATAAAAAATGGGAACACGTGCTTGACGATTACATCAAAATCACCTATAAAAGGGGAGGTAAGTAAGCAGCACGGCTAAGGTAATTCTAAACCAAAACTCTGCCACTCTCAACATTTTTATTAGCTGTTCACCAATCTTCTCTCTGACTTAAATATCGAAGGATCTCCGTCGGACACAACTCCAGTCTGTGAGGACTCTATCTTACAAGTGCTTTACACCGGTGACAGACGACAAAGAGTTGGCCACAACAAAATTTATTATTAGAGATACTTGAATCGTGATTGAGTATTGAAACTGCAAGAGCGCACACATGCATACACTTGTATATACATGCATCTATTATAGAAATGCATATATTGACATATGTAGGAAGGTGCATATATTGTTTAACTATGCTAATATTTCCAATGTGATATGAGCTCCAGGCATCCAACAAACCAAAAAAGGAAAAAGAAAAGGAAAGGAAACATATGATATATGTATGGCCGTAATTCATCCAAAAATTACCTTAAAACCTTTTTCTCTCAACAAAATAGACTTAATCCCCTTGTTCTTAAAAGCTAAATGAATGCTGGTTACGATTGTTCAGAAGGGATATTTCATCCAAAATGTTTTATCTTTTCATTTTACCCCTATCACACTGAAAGTGGATAGATGCTAATTTGTCTCCACTTCAGCATCCATCAAGTGTTTAAATTTCATCCAAGTATGCAAAACTAATTAATAATATGGGTGGAATAATATCAACAACATTTGGCACCTCTAGTTGCACTATTTCACATGGTTCGTTGCTTGATTTTTTTTTTTTTTAATTGCTTTCACATTTTAGTATACCTGTATCTTTATAATTTCATTATATCAAAATCATACTTCATAATCGTAGTAATATATATATATATCATAATTTATGATGCATTTTTGTATATATACTCATCAAGCGATAATTTTTCTGATCATGTCGTCCTTTTGCAGGTTTTTTTAAGCTAACATATTACTTTTACAGTTGCCGCCCTACTCTATCACAAATGTCCAAAATCAAACAATGTGAAAGTATCTCGATCCATCATATATTCCTCTGCTATCTAAAGTCTTTACCCTTTTATCTAATCTAAATTCGGTAGCTATAAAATCTCCCTTCCATCATCTCATAAGGATTATTTTCTTATTTTAAATGGGAAGTTTTGTTTGCAGATCCTATTCTAACTGAAATATTCAATCTCCCACTAATAATCTATCCTTTTAGTTCACCTTCTTTAATATTATGTCCTTTAAAAAAAATATCCTGGATTCCTCTAACAACTTGTAAAATCCTTTCTAGATGGAGTAAATAAAAATTATAGAGTATTAAAATAACAAGAGGAAGGGTCACTGGTTGGTCTAGATAATTTAAGATCACTACCTAGAAAACGGTTAAGGATATACGCCGCATTATCATCTTCTCAACAAGGTACGATTTTGATATTAATTATTTGATCAACATCACAGACTAAGTACAGTTGACAATACTCATTTGCCATGTGGCATCCGTTCTTTTCTCTTTGTTATTTCACTCTAATTAGGTGGGAGAAGTTGATAGAGCGTGCTGTTGTCATTCTCTTATTTATTTCCTTAATAAATCCTTCACCTGCCAACAAAACCATTAAAAACAGTTTTAGACTCTTGGCTCTCTTTCAACTCTTTTGCCTTCACTGAGGGGGTCGGGGTGTGTGATCAGATGGTTGCTGATCACCAACACCTAACCAACCTCTTTGACCACATTTGTGCAGCTGTCTCAGGCCCTTGGATGCGCTGACCGCCTTCTAGCTGAGCTTATCCCGGAGATGGTTGTCCATTCTGCCATCATATCCAATCAAATGCTCTCGTTGTCTGTACTGATAGACCACTGTTCCTCTATTCTCTCCATTATCCTCTCCTAATAGATTTAGGATATATTTGGTCAGCGGGAGTTGAACTGTGGAATGGAAATGAGAATGAAAGGTTGTATTTCTATTCCAATTTTAAAGAGAAATGACAATATCTCAATTCTTCAAAATCTAATCTTTATTTTTTTTGTTAAATTTAAATTTTATTTCAATTTTAATTTTATTTCAGAGGATGTGACTATTTCAGTTTTTATTCCAATCCATTGCGATTGTGATTTTGATTCCAATTCCAAAATCAAATAAAATGCACCCATAGTAAGTAGTGGGATTTGGTTTTATGAAGTATTCAAATGGCACTGTGAGAATTAGCTCTAGATAAGTTTGTTTTAGTTAAAGATCAGTGAATTCTACGTTTTCCAAACCATGTTGGTAGAGATCCAAGGTAAGATCTGTGGTTCATGAAACTGGAAAAACCTCAGCTAATGAGATGCTATTTGCAATAAGTTAACACGTGATGAGGGCTCGTGATAAAACTTCCTAGAGCAATATTATGCCATGACGAAAGTTTAATCCTAAGTTTATGGTGGGTCAAAAAAAAAAAAAATAGTTGGGTAATGGTTAGTACAAAGGCTTCGAGCTGTTGTTTGTTTCAGGCATGCTTTGTTTTCATATGCATTGCATTTAAAAGGTGCAAACTGTGAACTGTGAAGGGAAGTCTCCACCTCATGGGTCAGCTTCGGCCTCCCGCAACAACTAATTGCATCCATACTTGATGTTGGCCAATCAATTAATAAGGAGCATTTATTTGAGAACAGGGCTTGACTCGATATTTCCGAGCTTCCCACTTTAACCCAAAGAGAAAAAAGGACAAAGAAAAGAAATTCTGAGCTTTCTCTAAATGTAGGCCTTTAAGATACTAATAAAAACTACCCTTAAAAAATTCACATACTAATAAAAGGATCCTAGACTATTGTTCGTAAATTTTAGGTACTACCAGTACAAACTGCCTGCAAATAAAAAGATATGCGGTCACTGCTGCACTCCTAGACCAGAAACCATCTTAGATAAAACTTTATATGATCTAAGCTAGTAAATAGACCCAATTCAGTCCCATACCTACACAATTGGATATTAGAAAAAGGATGTTAGCCCAGACCTACACAATATAGACCTATACCTATATTTCTATCAACGTGCTGTAATCTTCAAAGCTACCTGATAAATTATTACTAGAAAAGAAGAAATGTTTTCTTTCTCAAAATTTGGTTTTGATTAGAGTATGATGAGAAAATTCTTTCTATGCATTAATATAATTTAATATCTATTATGCTGTTGATTAATGAAATGCTATTAATAAAAGTGATCTGGATTCATAAAGATATACAAGATAAATGATGTACAAGCATTTTGAAATTAGAAGAAGCAACATAAGGAGATAGGAAACTTTATGTCTATAGCAATACACATATCACGTTTCATTTAATGAAAGCGGTTAATATGAGTTCTCTTCAGTCCACTTTTTTTTTTTTTGTTTAATTGTATGAGCTCGTAAACTGAGCCCATAATTAAGTATTGATATACTTGTTAAGATTTAACGTTTCGAGATTCAGCCCACAACGAGATTCGCGACGAAAAATGGAGTCTAACGAGACCAAGATCACCCCAAACGAAGTTCGGATGGAGAAGATACGAGCTTTTGAAGTCGGCACGAGACTCAAGACGGCGGAGGACCGTCGGCGGTGGGCAGACGGAGCGGTGGCGCACGGCCCAGCCTGTGCGCGGGCGTGGCCCAGGCCCGTGCGTGCGGGCCGGCCCAGGCCCGTGCGTGCGTGCGTTTGGTCCATCGTGGACCGAGCGGTCCATGGCTGGATCTGTGGACCGCATGGACGTTTTTCATGCATTTCTTACGGTCCACAGCACTATTCCGTGGACCGATCGCGATCGAACGGCTCAAAAAGTTTTCGATGATGATCCAATGGTTTGGGGCCTTAATTGGGTTTGATTAGGACTCTTGAATATAATCTAATTGAGTTTTAGCCCTTCAAAATGGACTGTGACGCATAGAGAAAAAGACGTGATTCGATTTTTGCTGAAGATGCCGCACGGAACCCGAGAAGAGAAAGAGAGAGGCGTGAGGCCGTTGAGAGAGAAGGAGCAGGACTCCTGGACAGCGGACATCGGGCACTTCAGGAGTTCAGAGGGGTCTTCTAAAAGAGAGAGTTTTTGTGAGAAGAACTTCACGTGAGAGAGAAATTGGATGTACGATGGTTGAGGTTGAGATCTCCTCTTATAAATTTTTTTTTTTTTTATGGCTGATCCACATATTTTGGTTGTTTTATTTTATTTCTTCTTTCTTTCTGTTACATCGCGTGGTACTGAAAAGATCTTGAGAGATGGTATCCTGATCAAACATCCATCCAACAGTACTAGAGCCACTATGGATTGCATCATTTTTGAACTTCCAACCTCATGAGGGCTGAGGGGCCTTAAATGATGACTATTATTGAGCCAACAATGGTAAAATTTTTGACCACATACTTCATGTTTGATTCCTCTCTCTCTCTCTTAATTTTAACATCAATTTTTTCATTTACCCTATTGCAGGATTGCATTTTTTTATAATTTAGTGATATAAAAAAAAAATGCAGTCAAAAGATATTGCCGTGAGTCCCCTGTTAAGTTAACGTGAGGTAGTCAAACCTTGAAAGCTGAAAGCCAATAAACCTTGTTGGCATTGTATCCGTCAGATGACGGTAGCTAAACTTCTTAGGCCAACATTTTGGACAGCTGGTGATCCGGAGTTTCCTAAACTCAAGTTCCATTAGGGCTTCTTGAATAGAAATGTGAGGATTTGAGATTTTAGCCTCCATCTCAAAGATGAGAAGATTTTTGTTGCAACGGTAATACCATGTCAAACTTATAACAATCCAATCAAAAATTAGTGGGACAATATGAGATATCATAATAAAAATCGGTGAAATACATGGCAATGATGAAATACAGGTGTTCTTATTGAGTTGTTATAAATTTGACATGATATCACTGTTGCAACAAATATTATCTCCTAAAAGATAAGTTATATCATTCAAAAATCTGTCTTTGGTCATTTTAGGTGAAAGCCAATGCTTGGATACCATAATCACTGTTTTTTTTTTTTCTTTTTCTTTTTTTTTTTGAGAAAAGGGTGGAGTCAATCCCTAGACCAAGCCTTCGAGTAGCATATGATTTCCCCTTTTTATTGCCCACGTTGCATTAATCGAGAAACGCCAAAGTATAAAGATAGCCTAGTAGAAACTGGACCATCTAACTTGGAACGCCGACCCAGCTCTTTTGAGAACCAAGCCTGTTTCAATCTTCCGGGAAAAGGGAGGCAAAGGAATCTCCTTTATTTATTTATTTATTTTTATCCTAAAAACAGGAGGAAGAGTAATTCACGAGTCCCAACAGAAAATTTACTGGGGGATAGCGAAGGATTCTCTGCTGGGGGAAGCTGACCAAAGGAATTGTGTTTCAATTGGTCTCAGATTGACCATAGGGCCCTCATTTTTTTCCTTTTTTTTTTTTTTTTTTTGTTTGAGTTGACCGTTGCTATACTTGGTTCGAGCCTCAAAAGTGTAATTTTTGAGTTGGATCAGATCAACCACTGAGCCAATGGACCAATCCAACCATAAAATGTTTACAAACATATGTGAATTATGCTCTTCTCCTTTATATTCATCTTTATCTGTATTGCTTCAAGGTTGGATTGGCTCACTAGCTCAATGGTGGATCTGATCTAATTAATATTTTCTCATCTCGGAGAATTATCTTTTCTTACCTATTGGGAATGTTGTTTCACTTTATTTGAGCTAAATAAAATTGGGTTAATTAATGAGACCCTTGCTGCATTTTAAGAAGGAAAACTTAACCAACAAAGAATTATTGAAAACCATCTTGGCCATCTATGCCATCGTCTCCTAATCAGACACAATGATGAAGTGTACAATGCAAGTTAATATAACCACATGCATAGCCAATCGAAAATAATTTTACATTGTCAATGATGTTTTGATTGGGGACCAAGTTATTTCAGCTCCGGATACAATGACTTTAGATGCCACTCCAGGCCACTCAACACCGATCAACAGCCAAATGCAATCAAGAAAACGTTAGATCTAGGTGTGATGCAATATCATCTATGACATCTTCAATTTGAGCTAGATGTACATCCATTTCTCTCATAATATTCACTAGACACACCTAGTTTATTAAAGCTGATACGGCTGGTGCAAGTTCTTACAACTCTATTGGAACGAAAGTTTATAATCAAGATATGTGCTATATTTTTATTCACTATGCAGCGGTTGTGCCCACAACTCACGGGGGAGGTTGGTTTCATATGAAGATTATGCTTGGAGTATTCTCTTTAAGCCTATCAAAACCTACCATTTTCTGCAACTGGAATTTTAGAGTCATTGTTCGTAAAAGTATGTATGTATATTGTATCTTTGTGCATGGCTTTTGCATGTGGGAAGATACTTTTTGCCATCTGTTAATCTTCCTATATCTTTGTCTGTTTTACTACCATGACCCCAAAAAAACCAACAAACGAAGGAAAAAAAAAAAAAATCCAAACGATGGAAGAGGACACACAAGTCTTATCCATAAAAACAAATAAGCAAGCACGTTTAAGGCCATGAACAGCCCATTTTGAATGCAACCCTTCCACCTTCTTTCAATAAATGGGGAATTCATGGCAGTTCCAACTACACTCCCTTGTTCGGTGCCAACATTAACTGTCCCTCACCCACCACCCACTTTATATAAACCCTCCCCTCCCCACCCCCTCAACCATACACGCTCTTTATCCCCTCCCTCCCCTCCTATACAAAGCAACACCAACAAGAACAAGGATAGCTTCTTCATTTGTTTTAACAAAGAAGCAGCCTTGGAGAAGTGAAGATAATTAAGAGAAGAAAAGAATGGCCGGAGAGCACATTCTCCTCTCGACCGAGATCGTGAACCGGGGGGTCGAGGCCTCGGGCCCTGATGCCGGCTCGCCAACTTTCTCCATCCGGGTCCGGCGAAGGCTACCGGATTTCCTGCAGTCGGTGAACCTCAAGTATGTGAAGTTGGGCTACCACTACCTCATCAGCCATGGCATATACTTGGCGACGATACCGGTGCTGGTGGTGGTGTTCAGTGCCGAGGTGGGGAGTTTGAGCAGAGAGGAGCTATGGAGGAAGGTTTGGGAGGAGACGAGCTACGACCTCGCCACCGTCCTGGCTTTCTTTGGTGTTCTTGTCTTCACCGTCTCGGTCTACTTCATGTCCAGGCCTAGGCCTATCTACCTCGTCGACTTCGCCTGCTACCGGCCCTCCGATGATCTGAAGGTACTTACACTTATTCCACCTTTTTTTTTTGGGGGGGGGGGGTGGGGAGGTGTGAGATCCACTTATTCCACTTTTCTATTCATGAAACACTACAACAAACTCTCTTCTTGGTCATTTCATAAGCAAACAAAAGGTTTATGAGATTCTAACCTTTTTTTATTTTTTCTCTTGGGCTTTTATAATGGATTTTGGGTTAAAATTATGTAAATTTTCAACAAGCACTGTGAAAATTAAAACATATAGAAAACTGATAAGAATTAATTCCATATTTTCCCTTGATACTCATGTTGTGATAAGATTACTGAAAATATGCCTATTGTATCAGCATTATTTGATGATAAGTTAAAAGGTATCTTTTCATAGATCTTGAGTTTAAAACTTTTTTTTTGGGGCAAAATCTTGAAAATACTATGTGATTTTATTTTTTGAGAAAAAAATATGATGATTTAGATGTACATATAAATTCTTTTTTATGAGGCATACTTGCATATGTACGTCTAGGTGCATGCTTCCAAGGAAACTAATCAGCATATATGCTTATATCCGTAGACATATATAAAAATATCCGTAGACATATATTTTATATGTACGTATACATTTATATACATATTTATGTGTATGTATCTATGTGTATTTGTATGTATGCATATACATACATACATATATATATATATATATATATATATACACACACGCACGCGCGCACCTTAGCGTTATGTTATCTTTGTGAGCTCTAAAAGGAGGTAGGTGATAGCAGACTTTGCAGCAATTATGCGCGCGTGCGCACCTTAGCGTTATGTTATCTTTGTGAGCTCTAAAAAGAGGTAGGTGATAGCAGACTCTGCAGCAATTCTGCAATCAATTGATGGGCTATAGTACCACCACCACAACTTGGTTTTTATGATTTTTTTGTGTTTTTTTCAAGGGCAAATTTGGTTTTTGCGCCTTAGTGCTTAAATGCATGTACACAAGTGTGACCGGCTTTTAATATGGGTGGAGTTTCGGAAAATTGGGGCATTGGGATCATGGACCCACAGTGCCCCTCAATGGACTGGCGACTTTAATTGAGGTCGAATATTGTATACACTCAACTACTCCTACTAATTGGGGGATATTTTGGTCAGAGATCACAAAAATTCTTCATCTAATAACGCGTTCCGGGGTGTTAATTCGGATTCCCCTCTGCGATAAGGAAACACTGACAGGAAACGCCGGTTGATGCGCAAAATTGGAGTGAGAAGCCAGTACAAATTGTGATGTAGTTATCGCCAAACTATTTGAATTGCGACCTAGCATTTCAACATGATGAAGATTTGGGAATAGTAAGGCTAATCAGAGGAATTATAAAGACTAATATTTATATATTAGTAATTTATCAAAATAATAATAATAATAATAAATAATTTTTATATGGGATTTGTAACCTAGTTTTCGATGTGATAAAGATTAGCTTCAAAAATGTTAGTCCAGATATGTCCATTTGGGAGTAGTATGGTTGACTAGAAGATCAATAAAAGCTGTTATTTATATCTAATAATTTCATAAAAATTGGTAAAAATAATAAAAGATTGGTCAAGGGCTAATTCACTGGAGCCCATTACTAGCCCACATGTTAAACCTATCAAACAAAAATAAGAAGAGACATAAGAATTAATAAGAGATTAAGTTTTTACTTTGTAGCGAAACTATTTCGAGGTGACAGGCCTTTTGCATAAATTAAGGCTACAGTGCTCTTTTTTTTTGGGGGGGGGGGGGCGTAAAAGAACTCTACAGTGCTCTTTCAAAGAGGCTACTGTGCATGTTAAACTCTCAAAAGGAACAAACTCTGAATTGTCTTTTATGGAGCACTTGCAAGCCGGTGCAGCTTCACGGACCAACCATAAAGGATGGCAAAAATGATGAAGGTTATCTAGTTACTTTATTGGCCCCTCTCTCTCTCTCTCTCTCACTCGCGCACACGCAGTGACAAGGAGCAAACGGGCCTATCAACAGTTAAACAAAGACAACATAGGTCTGTGGTTCAAGTCTGGCACCAGAAAACCTAGCTACTACTGTTGTCTGACCAAGTATCAGTTCTGGCTCAAAAATTTTAGTCCCAACTGACGTGCTGTCCCAAATTATGACCTAACGTAACCCAAACCCAATAAAAATAGGTCGCGTCTGGTCCAAATTCGAAACCCGATACCAATATTCGTCTTAGCACCAAGCCCATTTGAATTGCACCACTTGAGTTGAGTTGAGTTGGATGCCTCACAGAAACATGCCTTCTTCTCCATCTCCCAGGCCTCCAGAGAGGAGTTCATAGAGCTGGCACGGAAGTCCGGCAAGTTCGACGAGGAGAGCATAGCTTTCCAGTCCCGAATCCTCAAATCCTCTGGCATCGGCGACGAGACCTACGTTCCAAAATCCATATTCTCCCCGGCAATTGCGCCACCATGAAGGAAGGCCGTGCCGAGGCCTCCATGGTTATGTTCGGTGCCCTCGACGAGCTCTTCGAGAAATGCCGTGTTCGCCCCAAGGATGTCGGCATCCTCGTCGTCAACTGCAGCCTCTTCAATCCCACGCCATCCCTCTCGGCGATGATCGTAAACCATTACAAGATGAGGGGCAACATACTGAGCTACAACCTCGGCGGCATGGGGTGCAGCGCTGGAATCATAGCCCTCGACCTCGCCCGCGACATGCTGCAGGCCAACCCCAACAACTACGCGGTCGTGGTGAGCACGGAGGCCGTCTCCTTTACATGGTACACGGGGCGCAACCGATCCATGCTGATTCCCAACTGCTTCTTCCGCATGGGGTGCTCCGCGGTGCTGCTCTCGAACCGGCGGCGGGACTTCCGGCGAGCCAAGTACCGGCTCGAGCACATCGTGAGGACTCATAAGGGTGCCGACAGCCGGAGCTTCAGGTAAGGACTGTTTGTGCTCTTTAGATAGGCAGGTGGTAGTGCAAGAACTAAGTTGCAGGCACCCAAGTAGAGAGGGCTTGATTTGATATTTTGATGGCTAGTCCTCGGCGTGACCCAATTTGGGCTGAATGCTTCTAACAGAAGTTGAATCAGACCTATGTGGGGGTGCAAGTGGCTGGGGTCTGGCCTTGGAAATTATGTGGGGTAAGCCCAGCTGGAAGGAGGACTGTCCTCTCAGCCAGAGAAATACTTGGATAAGCTTAATCCACCACTGGTGGTGTAGACAAAGTCTATAAAAACATATATCATACCATATCAATATTTTGAACTGAAAAATTCAGCAACCATCTCAACATATTGCCGCTTAGCCACCTCAATACAGTGCTATTGTGTTGACGTGGTTAGAAATTTTTTCAGCTCAAAATACCAGTATGGTATTTTTTTTATTGACTTTGCCCACAATATACGTGAATTTTCTCATGCACTTGGATATTTTGAGTAATGAGCCATGAGTATTTAATTTTAAAAGAAATTGACCATTTTAGGCCTCTTATAAGACAGATAATGGTACCCCACATGGCCGCCAGCCAGTTCAAGCTAGGATGGCAATTTATTTATTGTTTTTGGTAAAGTAGGATGGCAATTTATTGTATGTAGCCAGTTGGATGCTAGAAGCATTAAGAGCGCAAAGATGCACGAATTAATGCACAAAACTTAGCCCGTAAGGACAATATCCTATTTCTTGGTTAGTTACTAAAAGATACATAAATAGGTGCACCATTGAATTAAAAGGTGACCTTACTTTATTTGAGAGAACCATCAAGTTGGGAGGAAGAGATATAGTTGGTTTAACCTCCATCTGTTCACTGGTAAGGTATGAGGTACAATACGTGCCTTCACAAATATAATGTGACTTGTTAGATATTTTTCTTTTCTTTTCAAGCAAGTGGTTTATATGTATAAGTCAATTGGCCTAGAAGCTCAGCATGCGAACACAAAATCACGTGGAGTCTTTTAAAGCCCCTATCAATGCTAAAAGAAATTCATGTAACGTTAGTTATGTTTAGCTACCGTAGACCGCTCTTATTTATGTTTGCTCATCTGTCTCCTATGTTGGCTCAGCTGTCTCCACTTAGACAATGACCACTCAGACAATGTTGGGCTTGGACACGCAATCTTCCTTTCCTCGTAAACATAAAATAAAATAAACTAGTAAATCACTGTAAACTTTACAACTAATAAATCAGGATGGCATTTTTGCGTCCCTCTCCCTCAATATATATATATATATAAGCTTTAATGGGTCGATGGTACAGATGACCTGCAAACTATGTCCACAATTTTCATCTTCTACCATCATATATGCTAATTGTGGCTAGATAATTCAACCATCGAATCTAAAGATTGTCTGCCAAATTGGCTTGGTGTTTGAATATTCTACAATATACCATTTGTAATGTAAAAAAAAAATATCATATTGGATAGCTGCAATATCATCCATCTTGAATACGGATGGCTGCCACTTATGAAAGTATGAACAATCACATCCGATATCATATAAGCTGATAATATTCAATTACCAAATATTAGTTAGAAGTTTGAACCTAGTGTCTACACAGGTGTGTGTACCAAGAGGAGGATGAGCAAAGGATCAAGGGCTTATCCATCAGCCGGGACCTCATGGAAGTCGGCGGCCACGCCCTCAAGACCAACATCACCACCCTCGGCCCCTCGTCCTCCCCTTCTCCGAGCAACTCCTCTTCTTCGCCGCCCTCCTCTTCCGCCGCCGCTCCTCCTCCTCCGACTCCAAGCCATACATCCCCGACTACAAGCTCGCCTTCGAGCATTTCTGCATGCATGCAGCCAGCAAGGCCGTGCTCGATGAGCTCCAGAGGAACCTCGAGCTCAGCAACCGCCACATGGAGGCGTCGCGCGCCGTCCTCCACCGCTTCGGCAACACGTCCAGCAGCAGCATCTGGTATGAGCTCGCCTACCTCGAGGCCAAGGGCCGGGTGCGGCGCGGAGACCGCGTGTGGCAGCTGGCGTTTGGTTCGGGTTTCAAATGTAACAGTGCCGTCTGGCGGGCCATGCGCCGGGTCCGGCCGCCCACCCAGAATCCCTGGTTTGGTTGCACCGACCGCTATCCTGTTGGCCTCTAAGGGATGGAGCCTGTTGGACAGCAATATGACCATTACCCAGGGACTCTTTTGCGTGCTTATTTTGCTCTGGTGCTGATCTAGATATTGTACTTTGAAGCTCCTTGTTTAAACTTAATGGTTTGGTCTTACAGTTTAGACGTGGGAGTATTATGAAATTGGTTTGAATTTTACCAGCAAGTGTATCCTTGTTCCTGTTCTCTTTTTTTCAAATAATACTCTCTTTTTCTTAATTCTCTTGGAAATTACAGTCTCATCCAAATTAAGTGATCAGATACGAACAGAAGAAATTACATCGGTTTCAGTGTGGGGTCATGTGCATCAAGGAGATAAAGAGTGTTCATAAGATTCCTATGCCTATCCACATTCTTTTCGGAGCGTTAATTAGTCTTCTTCCACATTCTTCTACATTCTATCTGCGATAGAAGCCAGTAAGTAATCACATTCAACAGCACAAGCCATAAAATCAGCTAATTGAAACAGGTTGTGATAAACACAAAGGAGAAGAATATTATCATCATGAAGTGAACTACAGTGTCATCCATGATCAAATGGTTGTCTACCAATAATACGTCAATGTACAAGTTCAGAACAAATTGCCTGTTTGTTGATGGGTGCTAATAGAGCGTTAGTCGATAATGCATTTATGTATTTTAAGGTCTATAATATGAATGTATATCTTGGACTGTCAGGTCATATTTCTGAATATGAACTAGTAATTCTTGGCATTATCTTGCATAGTTTGTAATTAAACATTTTCAGCCGTCTTCATGCGTCACTCAAGCTGCCATTCCCTATTGATTAAACACTAGCAAGATTTAGGGTTGTGCCATTCATATTTACCATTAGAGAGTACCAATGGAGGCCAGACTTGTTCATCGGAGACATGATTCTGTCCAAATTATCCGCAAACCTGGTTTTTTATCCCTAGTTTCCCATTTTTTCAGGTTTGGATATTGCCTGCTTAATTTTTTTCTCTTAAGGCAGTAGTTTCTGTTTTCATTTCATGATTCACTTCTGTATTTGATTCTGTCTGGTAGACAAGTATGCTGTCTTTTAGGCAGGGCTTGAATAAAGCTAGCTGTGCGGAAGCATGGATCAAGGATTTGCATTAAGATATAGGGAAGGTTGAGTTTAATTTGGATAAGCCTAAGAATTTTCAACTAAACCACGCAGGCCATGAAAAATATTTAAATTATGAATTGTGATCGAAAATGTTTGCTATGGGGAGAGAAATTGAAACAAGAAATAGTCAGGATTCCACCACAACAAACATGCCTTATATGGTTTGTTCAAGTCAGTTAAAATAAGAATGACCATATCCTCTAATATATTTGATTCATGCTCAGAATCAGAATTAAAATGGATTTGAATATGATGGAAAAGTAGGAATTAAATTTTGAAAGATTGAAATATTTTTATTCTCCTCCAGAATCAAAATAGAAATAATTAATAAGACTCCTCTTAACCAAACCACTAAAATATGAGCCACTCATATGTTTTCTCACGCTAGAGTCGATTGTACGATCAAGTTATTGTGGATGTACCATATTGCAGGATTAACAACCTCTCTGGTGTCTTTGGCTTCTCACTTTGATCACCTTCTCTTTGCCTTGGTTGTTAGAACAACACAGTAGTCATGCATCTGTTCAATCCCTTGCTGCTTTAAAACTTCTACAATCCTCGTGCACCAATACATAACCTTTCTTCAAACTATTCCCCAACCAGGAGGCCCCAGATTTTTGTGGGCCAAATCCTCCAATAGAGAGCATTCTGTCAAGCCTAATACCAAGGTGCATGGATGGAAATGGCGCCAGGCGCGAGTGTGGCTCACCTACGCTAACGCCCTCCGCTGACGTTCTAGAACAATCTTCTCCGGCCGGCCGCAAGCTGGCCTATGTACGCTATCCCTCCAGAGCATTTTCACCTTTTGGTGAAATTTTCGGTAAAACTCGAAATCAAACTCGGTTTCCATCTCACTCCTCCGGTACTTTTAAGCGGAATCGGTAAATAAAATGGGTTCCCGCGGACATTATAACTAAACACTCGGTTAAAACCCCGCCGTCCTCTCTCTCTCTCTCTCTCCCCATGAGAGGTGGTTGGGGTTTCTCTCCGTCGCTTGCTCTCTCGGTCTATCCAATTCGTGAGTTCCTCGATATCCGTAATTCCTTCCACGATTGTTGTCATTTTCGATTCTTTGGTTCTTCTTTCGGTCCTTTTTCTCGCAAAAATCCGTTCGAGATTTGATTTATTTAGGTTTTTTGTTTCTTTTTGATGGTTTAATTTCTTCTCAGGTAACCGTCGATCCGTACATTAATGGAGGGCGTGCGGTTCTCTGGGTCTGGAGTGGCGGGGAGGACGAGCCTGCCGTCATTCGAGGGGCTTCGGCTCTCGCCGGCTCTTTACGGTTCCTTCCTTGGTGGGTGCCTGCGGTATGGGGCTTGGGCAGAGGAGCTTTCGTGGCCTCACGAGTCACCGTCAAGGCCGCCACTCTGGTGACCCCAAAGGTATAAACCCGACATCATTCTGTTGGGAGCGGGCATTAGTTTTTTGACCCATTTTCGACGTTCATCGGACGCGTAGTTTGTTGATTTGATTGCGACTTGCAAGATTTGATGTTTTTTCTTGGTTATCTGTCTGGGTCTTGATGGGTTTGCAGGGTTGATTTATTAGAATTAAACAAAGCGAAAAGCTTTTGATATTGAAAAATATTATCATTTTAAAATGGGATGGAATTCTTGTAGTTTTTGCACAACATTTATACATGAGATAAATCTCTTGATAGCGTTTATGGGAAAATTTTATATCGTTTTATCGTTACTTGCTCAAGCAAGTAAGAGACAGCACAATTATCAGCCTTGATATTGTATAGGTCGAACCGGTTTGCACATTATTCTTCATGGATACTAGTATAGCATTACTTGGTAAAGCAATGCACTTTTGAATTACTTTTAGGGTTAAGTTGGATGAGACTTGATATTCCATATGCTTTTGTTTGTCATATCAAATTGCTCGGGATTGAAAATATGGATTTTCTGTAATAAATTGATGCTTAATGTGTGTATGTTCACAACTGCAGTGCTAGTTATTTGTATAGCTAATTTTGCTACATATCCTTTAAATTGGCATGTTCAAAAAAAGTAATTACGTTCGAGGATGATGACGTGTTTCTGAGGACTTGGGAGCAATTTGATGCTGATTGCTGTAGCTATGTTGTAGCACATTGATATTTTGGAATCATTTCATTAATCATCTTTCTGAAGTTTGTATACATATACATATATAGGTGTGAAAGTGGTATGGATATTATCCATCCGAATTCGATTTTATATCCGAATCAATCTGGATATGGATAAAAATTTGAGAATCCGATTAGTATCCGTATCTGTATCCATATCCATAAAAAAAAAATGAATATGGATATGGATAGACAATTATCTGATCCGTATCCAAATATCCGAATCTACATATAATCTTATATAATTTTATATAGTGTTTGTTAATTTTTAAGAAAAATATACAATCATATAAATATGTTATTAACTTGATTTGTCATCTATTTAGTAATATCTTTGATTCTGTAGTCATAAAGTTTAATTATCTAAGTTATATCGGTAATTATATCCATACTTTCAGTATCCGAATTGTATCCATATCCGTTTAAAATAAATATGGATATGAATTTTTACATCCGAATGATATCCATATTTGTATTCATTAGACAAAATAAATATGGATATGGATATGCTGGTATCCGATCCGTATTCGATCCGGTTTCAGCCCTATGCATATACATACACATCTTTAAACTTGTGTATGCAACATACTTTGTATACACAGGCATATATGAATGGATTTATATATGTATATATGCTTTAATGCTTATGCATCTATATGTATGCATGTATATGGGTGATATGTGTCTATATATGCATACTTATATACTTGTAAGTATATGTGTATGCACATGCGCTTATGTGCTTATGCATATGCATGATGCTTGCCTGGCCATCTACCTGGATGCATGCACATGTCAGTGCATGTAAGAGAACTCATCGTTGAATGTCTGATGTGGAGATGTTTAGAGCATCTTTGCTTATTAATGTGCTTACTATTGGATGAGCTGAAGAGGGGTAGTGTAATGTGCAGAGATGGTGGAAATGCTGAAAGTTGGACAGTATCATAAACAGAGAGTTACTGAGGAGTTTTGGTGATAGAATTTGCAGACATGATTTGAAAAATTATTGGCATTTTATGGTGTTCTTGTTAAATCTAGAAATTTCTATGCCTTTTCTTTGGGCATGTTGAACATCAGAAATAATTTTAATATATTTAATCAGTGAGAAAATTAGTAATATTTTATATTTTTGTTTTAAAATTTAAGTGCAATTGTACTTCGTTCTGTATATTGAGATAATTAGCTTTGACTGCTTGTTCTTTACTTTGTTATGTTCATATGAGCTCATTTGTTTAAATTTTAAAATGTTTCTAGGGTCAAATGATTCTGTAGTCATAAAGTTTAATTATCTAAGTTATATCGGTAATTATATCCATACTTTCAGTATCCGAATTGTATCCATATCCGTTTAAAATAAATATGGATATGAATTTTTACATCCGAATGATATCCATATTTGTATTCATTAGACAAAATAAATATGGATATGGATATGCTGGTATCCGATCCGTATTCGATCCGGTTTCAGCCCTATGCATATACATACACATCTTTAAACTTGTGTATGCAACATACTTTGTATACACAGGCATATATGAATGGATTTATATATGTATATATGCTTTAATGCTTATGCATCTATATGTATGCATGTATATGGGTGATATGTGTCTATATATGCATACTTATATACTTGTAAGTATATGTGTATGCACATGCGCTTATGTGCTTATGCATATGCATGATGCTTGCCTGGCCATCTACCTGGATCCATGCACATGTCAGTGCATGTAAGAGAACTCATCGTTGAATGTCTGATGTGGAGATGTTTAGAGCATCTTTGCTTATTAATGTGCTTACTATTGGATGAGCTGAAGAGGGGTAGTGTAATGTGCAGAGATGGTGGAAATGCTGAAAGTTGGACAGTATCATAAACAGAGAGTTACTGAGGAGTTTTGGTGATAGAATTTGCAGACATGATTTGAAAAATTATTGGCATTTTATGGTGTTCTTGTTAAATCTAGAAATTTCTATGCCTTTTCTTTGGGCATGTTGAACATCAGAAATAATTTTAATATATTTAATCAGTGAGAAAATTAGTAATATTTTATATTTTTGTTTTAAAATTTAAGTGCAATTGTACTTCGTTCTGTATATTGAGATAATTAGCTTTGACTGCTTGTTCTTTACTTTGTTATGTTCATATGAGCTCATTTGTTTAAATTTTAAAATGTTTCTAGGGTCAAATGTGTAATTACCAAAAGTACTTTTCATCACTCATTGTTGTATAGCTAATGGATTGATGCTGGGCTATTCTTATAAATAATTTTGTGAAACTTAGCAAGTAATATCTTTTGACAAGGTGGTCTTATCTAGTTATTCTGAATAAAGTGTTTAATCTATTAAGTATCCTAAATGTATTAAATTATATCTTATGACGAATAATGATGGAACTATTCCTAATTACGTAAATAATCTAGTTGTGTCCGACTTGCTTAAATCGCCTATCTATAATAACTTTATATATTATACTTTTAACATTGAACTATACATGTTTTTCTCATTTTGAACTTCCTAAATCGTTTCCTGAAGATTTTGAATGTGTTTTTTAGTCTCTAGTTAAATCACACAGAATACCAGCAATATTGTAAATCATGGATGTTCAGTGACTTGTCATTTGTTGCTTGACTGCTTAAATACTTGGTAAATATGTTTTAAGGAAAACAGATCTTTTTTGTTACCATTTTAACTGATTCGATCTGTTTCGTGATTGAACAGGATACATCCATCAAGCCCTTGGATGGCAGAGTCCTTGTTAAGATAAAGACTTCTGAGGAGAAAACCAGTGGAGGTATATTGCTTCCAGCAACTGCCAGTCAAAACCTCAAGAAGGTGAGGTTGTTGCTGTTGGAGAGAGCAGAATCATTGCCAAGAACAAAGTGGATATTGGCATTCAGGTACCTCTTTTGCCTCAACATAGCTAGATATTCCTATGCATCATCCTGATAGGTTGTTGGATGTAAACAGTCTCCACTAGAGATAACCAATTAATTTTGGTTTTCGGCTAAAAAATCCTATGGCTAAAAAGTTACTACCTTTCGTAGTTGAAAAATATTGTAATAGTTGGATGTAGAGTAAGCAGCTTTATTTAAATAGAAAAGGTCGGTTGCCCTAAAATATGCTTCTTCACATATCCTCTTACATTTGTAACACCATGCCTTGAATCTATTCTGTTGCTTTTTCAGGTTTAATGATCTGCAAATTTTCTTGGATTGTAGGCTGGTAACCAGGTTGTGTAGTCCAACTCTCCAAGTATGCAGGAAGAGTTGGAATTTAATGGGACTAACCATCTTCTGTTGAAGGAAGATGACATTGTGGGTGTTCTTGAAACTGGTGATGTTAAGGACCTCAAGCCTCTCAATGATTGGGTTCTGATTAAGGTTTGTTTAAATTTTTTTTATACTTGCTGATGTATATCGTTTCTTGAATGCAGCTTTCAAAACTGAAGTCCTTGAACTTAAACAAGTAGGATAGGATTGAAAGAGGGGGGGAGGGGAGTGTTGATGGGCTTGGTTTGCTGGAACTCCTGGTTAAGCCTTAAATATTAAAACCTATCATTTGTGAACTTACAACCAATTAGATTGTGCCCTAATAGATCAGAAGATGAATGAAACTTCTAGCATGAGCTGATAGGCATCCTACTATAAACTGTGAGATGATTGTAGAAGTTGGTGGCAGTTCAGCAGTGTCCAGGACAAAACTATTGAACATCATGAGTTTTGAATAATCGCAATGTTCTTTAGTTTTCCTCTTTTTTTTTCCTTTTATTCCCGTGCACACCCCCCACCCCTCCCCTGCGCGCTCCCCACCAAAAAAAAAAAAGAACTCAGCATCACCTGCTATGAAATGGTGCCAAAATCAGGGAAATGCAAGAGACATGATGGAGAATATGATAATGCCCATAATATTCATTCCTAGTGCAATTTTGAACTTCTAATACATCAACCTTTTCTGAGCTATTATTTCTTGTTTCATTTCTGGTATCGTTTCATGCATCATACCCAGGCCAGGCAATTATGTTAGAACTTTAAGTGGTTCTACATCCACACCTTGGGTGGATGGTAGGGGTGCCAACTTGAGTTTGTGAGCTAGCGGCCATGATTTTATTGACAAATCTCTGAATTCTTGATTGGAGATTATTTTTAATTAACAACAAAACTGGTGTAAATTAGTAGCTTTTTTTTTTTTTGATGTAAAGATTTTTCTTTGTTACACCTTCACTTGTTCAATGTTGTGTTGGGTTGCATAGATTTCTAATTGGTAGAACTTAGATGGTGTTATTGTCCTGCATTTACCCACCATCATCTCTAAGATTATTCCCAACTTAGCAGTCATTGGTAAGAATGAAGCTTGTGTAAATTAGTAGCCTTTTTTTTAATGTAAAAATTTTTCTTTGTTGCACCTTCACTTGTTCAATACTGTGCTGAGTTGCAGTATATTTACCTGCCATCATCTCCAGAGAATTTGTTTATTGGAGATTATTCTTAATTTAGCAATAATTAGTGACAATAAAGCTAGTGTGGATTGGAAGCTTTTTTTTTTTTCCTGATATAGAAATTTTTCTTTCTTGCACTTTCGCTTGTTCAACGCTGTGTTGAGTTGCATAGATTCCAAAGTGATAGAACTTAGATGGTATTATTGTCCTACATTCATTTGATCATCTGCCAGAGAAGTTAAAAAGTAATCTGCCACATGCTGTCATGCTGTCTTTTTTTTGGTACAACTTGGTCGATACATTTGCTCATCAATTCATGTTAACTATCATCAATCATTAGCATGGGTTCGAAACATGGAAAACGTCTCTCCGCACATGGGATAAAATTGTACATTTGACCCTTCTAGATCCTTCAATGGTAGGAGCTTCTTGCACTTGGATGGTCTTTTTTTGTTAGTCATCAGCATATATAATATTTTTGATAAGAAAATAAAAGCGTTCCTTAGGAGTATATTGGTCAGCTTTTATGTACAACATCCTCACGCTAGATATGTCTAGAAAGGATTGCTGTGAGCTTGCTTATGAGAAATTTAATACTCGTTCAAAAGCTAGGGTCCTTACATGTCTATCCTAGTTTGGCTGTCTGCAAGTTTTACGGGGGAATTTATCTGGCCATTATCAGTCACTCTAAAAAGTATATGAGCTCTACTACTACTGCTAAGATATTCCAAAACATTACTAATCTCAAGTAAGACTTCCTTTTTAATTACATTTCGAGTGCTGCAGGAATACCCAACTTGTTCTGCATTATAACCACTAGTTTCTGTTGTCCTGTATCCGTAAATGTTCTATTTTATTTCAGGCTGCAGAAGCTGAAGATACGACTGCTGGGGGCTTACCGTTGACCGAGGCTACGAAGGAAAAACCTTCAGTTGGGACGGTGAGAATATTTTTCTACTCTATAGATTGTCATTTACATGACAATATTAAATTTACTGGTTTGAGTACAGAGGAGTTAAAAGAGGCTTGATGGTTATTCTGTTAAGATTTTGGTTTAATTAAATGCTTTAGCAAACATGGAGATGTCTTGAGCCATCAATCAGCCTGACAACTCTAAATGACCTGATCTGACTCAGAAAAAACAACCTGTACTCAGCTTTTAGGCCCTAAAGCCCATCGGAATAGAAATACGTAAAGCCTAAAATTTTATCGGCTGATCCTGAGCTTAGCTTGTGGTTTGTGGCATGTATAATGCATGTTTATCAAAGGATAAATTATGTTCTTGATCCTCAAACTAAATCGAGTTTTCTTAAATGGTCCTTAAACTATAAAAAGCTAAAATTTAGTTTTCAAATTATTTGAATCAGTTTAATGTTGCCCTCAAGTGCAATTCTGGTGGTTTTTTCTCATTGAAAATCTGATGTGGCAATCTCTGGTGCTTATGTAGAGTATCTTTTGCTTGTATGGCTCAATTGGCGCTGATGTGGCTTAAAATATTTTGAGTCATGTCATCTTCTTCTTCCTCAAATTTATTGATACGGAGAAAATTCTTAATCTCTCATCTTCTCAAATCTTCTTTTTCTCTAGATCTCTCATCTTTCATCTTTCTTCTATTCTCAAAATCCCAATGGAAAAAAAAAAAAAAAAAAAGAAAATTTCTGTCCCTCCATGGCCTTATTCTCCTTTTTACAATCTTTTCTTCTTTATTTCTCATCACTCTATCTCATTGAACTCTTCCTATTCATCCGTTTTTAAATCTCTCTTCCAGTATTTTAAAAAGTGCTAGACGCACTTAGGCGCTAAGGGCTCTCGGTGCCTAGCAAAGTGAGGTGCACATTTTTAAAATAAAATTTATAATAAGATTTATTAGAAATTACAAGTTATTTAAACTTCTTAAGATAGATATATATATATATATATATATATATATATATAAAGAAACTAAGCTAAAGAGATATCAAAACATTTAAAATTAAAATAAAATATATTTATATTAACTATAATAAGGACATGGTTTTCATCTCAAGATACCATATATATCAAAAGCCAAAAGCATCGAAATCAAATATCACAATTTGAGTGTTGACATCATATTTCTAAAAGATACAATCTTCATCCTCATCAAGCATAGGACAAGTATCATCATCTTCTTCAAGTGACTTGCAACCCTCATCATCTTCGTCTTCTATTTCATCCTCTTTTTGATTAGAGAATTGTTGTGCCCTAGCACTTGAACTTAAATTTTCTTCTTTTCCTACTGGCTTATTCATATTGAATCTTTCTTTCTTAACTCCACAAGCTCTAGTAACATCACCCTGTGTCAAATCATCTCCATCATCAAATACAACATTTTTAGCACATTTTTTTCAATTCTTCAAGTCAACCATTTATTACTATCATCTATATCATTCAAAGAAATAGGATCAATGGTGTCACGCAAGTTGTATCTCCGCGATAAGGCTCGATTATATTTAACAGATACCAAATCATTCAGCTAATCTTGTGCCAGCTTATTTCTCTTTTTGCTATGAACCTAAAATATTCATGTATGAGATATTATATATTATATGGAATATCTGAAGTATCATATAAGATTAAGTTTCAAATTTATTTATATTGTCAAGAACTTACATGCTCAAAAATACTAATTTTGTTCATATCCCAAAGAATTACATGTAAGACTGAGAACTTTTATAGCAAATTGCTGCAAACTTGGAGTTGAAGATCTATATAAAGTCCACCATTCCACTGTTAAATAGAATAGGTTACAGTTTTGGTTAGAAAAAAAATATCACAATCAATTTTCTAATATAATATAATCATAATATTTAGCATTTTAAAGTTCTTATGAGTGTCTTTGTCTGTCTATGCCTTATAGCCATGGGAATCTCAAGTAGTCCTTCAGCTTTCTTATACTTTGTCAATCCATCCATAATTTTGTCTTGTCTCAAGGTTTGGAGTCAATCTTTGTATGCATTTGTATAAACCACTCATTATTTCTTCATCTTGCTTAATTGTAAAGTTGTCATGGAGATATTCAAGATTTAGAAAATATCCAGCCATATGTAAAGGACGATGAAGTTGATAGCCCCACCTATCAATTATTTCAAAAATCTCCGTATATCTTTCTTTATTTTTTTTGAATGAGGCAAAAGTGGTTTTTTTAGCTCGATCTATGGTTTCATAGATGTAACCGATAGCGGGTCTTCTCTCACCATCAACTAAGCGAAGCACATGAACAAGAAGACCTGTCACCTTGAGCACATAAACAATGCCATTCTAAAATGAAGGCATTGAAACAGTTTGAGCTGCTCTTTTTTCCATTTGCTCCTTTGCCCACTTGCTATTTGTTCATTCTTTAGAAATAAACATCTTCCTTAAGTTATCACATTGTTTGTGTATGCTTGACAAGATTAGAAATGAAGTAGCAAATCTAGCTTTGGTAGACCTTAACAAATTTCTCTATCCAGTAAATTTTCTCGTCATATTAATTACACTAGAACGGTTGTAAATATATCTATTCAGCTCTATAGCTCTTTTAATTATTCTCGTGATTCGTGGAAGTTTTCCAATATCTTCCAACATTAGATCCAAGCAATGGGTAGTGCATGATGTGTAATATAAATTGGGATATTTTGCTTCCAAAAGTCATCCTAATCATGTAATTTCTTACTATTTTAGTAAGACATATATAAACATAATTTAAGTAATTGAAAATTTGAAGGGGCAATATAGAAAAGAAATTCTCTTCTTACTTACTAATGCATTACTTACATCATTATCGGTTATTATCGAGACAATATTGACTTCATCAACTTTCTCGATCATTCTATCAAGCAATTTGAACAATCTTTCTCCTATTTTCATATAAGAAGAAGCATCAATAGATTCAATAAATACGCTGCCTTTAGAACAATTCATTAGAAAATTTATTAATGTTTTATGACTTCTATCTTACCATACATCGGACATAATAGAACATCCTGTTTTCATCTATTCCTCTTTATGATTCCTTATTATATCATCCTATGAGCAATCCTTTTTTTAGGAGAGGAATCTTAACTTCATAGTAACTAGGTTGCTTTATATCCAATGCTTATTTGGCAATAGATTCAATGGCAGCTCTAAAACTATCAAATTTACCGTATTGAAGGGAATTGCAGTTTCATACATCCATCTTACTAGATCTATATATGCCTTTTCTCTTAGCTCTTTCTTGAAGGCATCATTAATGGTTGCTTGCTTTGCATGTCCACTTTTCTCACTTTGAGTTGTTTTAAGAGTGTAAAATGCATTCATGGGACCCAATTGCTTTGATTTTTTATTGTAATTATTTCCCATATTGGCAATCCTTTTTCCATGAGCATCAAACTTAGTGATCTCATCTTCCTCATCTTTCAAGATTACATCATCACAATTAGGTACTAGATTCATTTGTTCCTTTTTATTCTTTTTCTTGAACATGTATTCTTTAATCTCTTCTTTAACATGCTCCGGACATTTTGGGCATTTTTTGGTATTTCGGTAAGCACCAACTAAATGCTGTTTATGTCTAAATATTCCTGCTTTTTCTTCTTTGCCGCAAAAACTGCAAGTCATATTGTTCTTGTTATTTGGGTTGCCTAGATAATGCTACTTCCGCCATAGCTGTTAAAGAACGAATATAATAGTCAAGAGTCAAAATAAATTCAATATAGTTTATGTTTAAATTATTAAAGAATACAAGCTAAATTAATAAAAGTGAGTATTAAGTTCCGAGTAGGCAGTGGGTTCAGTTTTTTGTTTTATTTGTCCTCATTTGCTTCTATTTGATTACATTTTGTTGCTCATTTTTCTTCTAATTTCTTTTTTCCTCCTATTTTAGTATCTAAAAAATTGGTATTTATGATCTCTAGTGTTACATTATAAAGTTGTTAATAGTTAAATATAATGAGTGTGCTTTAACAAAATGTTATAATTGGTCAGATTTTTGAAAAAAAATGCACGAGGAAGTTCGAAATATAGTGCAAGAGCTATCTATTGTAAAAATAAAGGATTTGGAAACCATCAAATAAAGATACATAGGATGGGGGTAGAGAGGTTTGAAGATAATAAGAATCAGATCAGCGAAAGAAAGAAGAAAGTTGACAAAATAAAAAATTAAAAAAAAAAGAGGATATGCGTGGGATGGGAGAGAGAGTCGGTATGGATAAGGAGGAAAGATTCTATTTTTATCAAAAAAAAGAAAGAGAGAGAGAGAGAGAGAGGTGAGAAAATAAAATTAAAAAGAAGAAGAAGAAGAAGAAAAAGAAGAAGAAGAAGAGGGGTGGGATAGGAGGGAAGGAGACGACAAAAAAATATAAGAAAGATTAGAAAATGATAAAAGAGAGGGAGAAAAGGATGGCTGGGAGAGAAAGAGATAAAAACAGGATAGAAGATTTCATAAAAATAAAAACAGAAAAAAAGAAAAAGTACCTGAAAGTCTGAAGATGTGTGGCAGTGGTCCCTATCCACCTCTAGTTTCCCTTTAAGCAGCAATGAAGAGGAAGAAGAAAGCTCTATTTTTTTTTTTTTTTTGCTTTTTTCTGAGGGTCCATCGTATAACACCAAAAGAATGAGTTGCTTTTTGCAACTATTTTCCACTTTTTACCATAAAATTACATGTCTGTCTTTCACTTAAAGTCTATTACTGCTTTGTTTGATAAGGGTACTTTTGGACAGCAATTTCTCAATAATAAATAAAGAAAAAGAAAGCAAATTAAGGGAAAAAGCAATTCTGTCCTTCATTAAAAACATGTTGCTGCTTTCTTCTAATAAGGGCACTTTTGTGCAGCAATTTCTCAACGTACAATAAAGAAAAAAAAGTAAATAATATGACAATTGAAACAGGCGCATGCTTCAGGGCCTTGTGCCTTGTTGGAGGCGTGCGCTTAAGCGACAGAAGTGTGCGCCCCTTTCAACTCGTCTCGCCTCACATAGTTGCAAGCGCTTTTGTGCACCTCGCTGTGCCTTAATGCATCTTTAACAAGACTGTTCTCATCTCTCATCTTTCATTTTCTTATCCTCAAAATCCCAATGAAAAAAAAAAAAAAAAAAAAAAAACATTCCCTTCATGGCTCACCCTCCTCCTATGCTCGGTTCCTCCTTCACTCATCTGCCATCGCCTTCTCTCAACGCATCCTATCGAGTCGGTATCGATTTCGTCGACTTTTCCTCTCATTCCAAACTCCATTTTCCTCTATGGCCCCATCTTTGTTAAAGAATAGAGATTGAAAGATAATCAGAGGAGAAGAAAGAAAAATGGGATTAGAGAAAAAAATAATCATTATTTTTATCACATCAATGTTTATTTTTAAATTTTAATATCACACAAGCACCACATAAGCATCAGAGGTTGTTATATTGGACTTTTAGTGAGAGAAAATCATCAAAATCGCATCTGAAGACAACATTAAATCGATTCAGATAGTTCATAGGTTAAATTTTAGCTTTTTGTAATTTAGAGATTATTTAAGAAAATCTAATTTAGTTGGAAGATTAGGAACATAATTTACTCTTTATTAAAATTGATGAAGCCCTCCTGGCAAAAAAAAAAGCATTGGACTGGAGAGGCTAGCTACAAAGTGGAGTCCACCCAAAAGAAAGGCATCAGGCCTAGAATTGGGCCCCCTGCCCAAGAAAATACCCCAAGGCAAATTTTTTGTGCACCACAGGTGGTGTAAAAAATCCAACATGGAGCACATCGTTTTGTTCGATTGGTCCACATAGTCATCACTTTTTCATGCGCATTTAATATCTGCAGATCAATTTTTTCATTTAAAAAAATTTATGTGATGAAAATATTATGTTCTTTGATAAAATTATGACATTCTATATCCATATTGTTGGTGCAAAAATCCGCTTGCGCCGGAAAAGCTGGAGTTGGGGAAGTCGCGGTCGCCGCCGGGACCTGCAAAGGAAGTCTAAACCGAAGGTGGGGTTGCTCCGGCAAGACCCTCCGACGCTCAAGTCAGTTCTCTGCCTCAACAAGAATGGAGCGCTCGAACGGAGAATTTAGCAGAGTTTTTAGATAAAAAGATGAGAGCTTAGATGATAACGTATCTGGGGTTCCCCTTTTTATAGGGGGAGGATGCCACAGACTGATAGCGACGTTCGTAACCGACTGGTAGTGGGTCGTCCATAGTCAGGCAGAATTTATTGCGAAGGGTAGTGGAGCGGAATCGTGGCTATTGCCGTAGCTCGCCACGTGGAATCAGTTGCGAGGAGTGGAGCAGCGTCCGTTGTCGTGACTTGCCAATGGATGGGAGAATCGTGCGATATCCGTCGCAGGAGGTGGAGCAGGATCGTGGCCGTTATGTTGGTCTGTCAGGGAGTAGTGGAGCTGTGCGAAATCCGTTGTAGGAAGTGGAGCAGAGCTGCAACTGTTACTGCGGCTTGTCAGGGAGTGATGGAGCTGCATGGAATCCACCGCAGAAAGTGGAGCAGGATCGTGGCCGTTAAAACAGCCTGTCAGGGAGTGCAGATCCATCGGCTGAAGCTCGGAAGTGGTCGGAGCTGATGACGGAGTTCGGCTCCCGTAGGAGTCCGGGCGGAGTCCTCTGCAACTAAAGTCAGGTGGAAAGTCCGGCTCCCATGGGAGTCCGGACGGATCTTACCGGCAATCGGAGTCAGCGACGGAGCCCGGCTCTTGTGGGAGTCCGGGCGGAGTCCCCCTTGCGGTTGAAGTTGTCGTCGGAGTCCGGCTCCCGTAGGAGTCCGGACGAAGTCTGTCTGCAGTTGTTGGAGTCGAGGACGAAGCCCGGCTCCCGTAGGAGTCCGGGCGGAGTCTTCCTGCAATTAGAGTTAAAGACGAAGTCCGGCTCCCGTAGGAGTCCGGACGGGGCTTACCAGCAGTTGATGTTGAGGACGGAGCCGGCTCCCGTAGGAGTCCGGGCGGAGTCAACTTGAGGTCGGAGTTGTCGTCGGAGTCCGGCTCCCGTAGGAGTCCGGACGAGTCTGTCTACAGCCGTTGGAGTCGAGGACGAAGCCCGGCTCCCGTAGGAGTCCGGGCGGAGTCTTCCTGCAATCAAAGTTAAAGGCGAAGTCCGGCTCCTGTAGGAGTCCGGACGGGGCTTACCAGCAGTTGATGTTGAGACGGAGCCCGGCTCCTGTAGGAGTCCGGGCGGAGTCAACTTGAGGTCGGAGTTGTCGTCGGAGTCCGGCTCCCGTAGGAGTCCGGACGAAGTTTGTCTGCAGCCGTTGGAGTCGAGGACGAAGCCCGGCTCCCGTAGGAGTCCGGGCGGAGTCTTCCTGCAATCAAAGTTAAAGGCGAAGTCCGGCTCCCGTAGGAGTCCGGACGGGGCTTACCAGCAGTTGATGTTGAGGACGGAGCCCGGCTCCCGTAGGAGTCCGGGCGGAGTCAACTTGAGGTCGGAGTTGTCGGCGGAGTCCGACTCCCGTAGGAGTCCGGACGAAGTCTGTCTGCAGCCGTTGGAGTCGAGGACGAAGCCCGGCTCTCGTAGGAGTCCGGGCGGAGTCTTCCTTTGAGGTCGGCATCGTGGGCGGAATCGTTGATTCTGTTGAGGACTTCGGCTGTGGGTATTTTATACCCAACACATATTATGACATCTTGCATTCAAAAAGTCATAATTTTTGTCCGTAGACTGTCATAATATAACATAGGATGTTATAATATGCATGAGATGTCATAATTTTTTTTAAAGAGCAGGAGTATTTTCGTCCTTTAAAATTTTCAATCGAAAAAGTCGATCTGCAGGTATTAATTACGCATTAGAAAATAGTTGGACAAAAATATTTCTTCTATATTATGATATTCTGGGTCATATTATGGCATCCTGGACTATAATACGCCATAGGATGTCATATTTTTTTTTCAAAAAATAGGGATATTTTCATCATATAAAATTTTTAAACGAAAAAATCAACCTGCAAATATTAAATACGTATTGGAAAGCGGTGACTACATAAATCAATTGAATAAGATGATGCACTTCCTATCAGATTTTTTACACCGTCTGCGGTGCACAAAGAATTTCTCAATACCCCAATTGTCAGGCCTAGTTGAGCCAGACCTGCATTAGTCTTTGGATCTCTCACCTCTGACTTGACATCATGTCATGGCCAATCCAGCACATTGAACTACCTTATTGCTCCAATCTAGCGGCCTTGAAGGTGTCAAAGAATGAGAGGAGATTACACATGATTTATGTTGAGTTTTCGTTTGATATTTATGTTCGGAGCATTCCTCTTTGGATCTCTTAAACGTCGTATGATCTTATCTGCTCTTTCATCTTTAACAAATGAATGGTTAATAGAAGCTAGCAATTTAAGTTGGATAATCAACCCAAAATGATCTAAAGTTCCATCCCTTGTTTCCTCATACTTGGGACATACTTCGTCCTTTTTTTTTTAATTAAAAAAATAACCAAGTGACAGCTACCATCTTTGGCAAAGTGAGGACCTTTCCCCATGCCAAAGTAAGTTGGCTGGAACAGATTCCATTTGAAAGAACAAGACATGAGCATTCCATGATATGAACAGACCTGGCAGCATCTCGTTATGGTAGGTATTGTTGTAGGTGTCATACCACCTTAGCTGATATTTTTGAAATTCATGTTCAGGAACTATCAAGTTGACAAATATACCGATATGAACTTTAATTACTGACCTCATCAGGAGATCGAGCTCATCTTGAGGCCGACCTCATCAAAAAGTCGAGGTCATCAGAAAACTGATCTCATCAAAAAAACTGAAAGTCGATCTCATCAGAAAGCTGAAGGTTGATCTCATCAACATGCTAACAGCTGAGCTCGTCATAAGTCCGATCTCATCATCTTCTGGATATGTGGCAGCAGATTGTTATTTGAAGTATCTATTCTCTCATGTTACATCGGCTTCTAGCGGACCTGACTCTTCAAAATTATCTACTAAGTCGGCTGTCCAGAACTGCTGGTAAGTAAGACATTTATCTCGGTTATCTATCGATCTTCTTTAATCAAATCAACTTACGTCAGTTTCTGATTGATCTGATTATCAACATCAAAGGCATAATGCCCAGTTTAAATAATTACTGATATCAACTATCCTATATCGGTCTTTTATCGATGTTCCACTACATCTATGTACAGTTATCTGACAGTTGTTATCCAGCGCAGTCGTAACCATCTTTCAGTTGTATTCCAGCTTATTTACCACGTGGACAGCTGTCCTACGATCTCTTCACGACTGGCTATTCTGTTACAACAACACAACGGCCTAACAGATCTCTGATAGTCTAACATATCTCCAATAGTCTAATAGCCTAACAGATCTCTAACGGTTTAATAGATCTCAACGGCCTAACAGTCTTTCTTTAAGATCTAAGCAAGCTCTCTCTATAAAAAGGGATAAGATGCTCTCCAGAATGTAAGTCCAAATTAAGTCTGATTGAACAGAGAACTCTGCTAAATTTCTCAAAGAAAATCGGAGTTCTTTCCATTTTTCTCCACTTAAACTCTCATTTCTTGCTTTTTACTTCTCTATTTCCACTATCTATTTTCAAGGCTCCAGTTGATTTAAGCATTAGAAAGTCCTAAATCGGAGGGCACCTCATGATTTTGGGATTTCTTTTGCAGGTTTTGTCTGCGGTTTACATTAACGCAACTCTCAGCTGTCCAGCTTGGTTCATTGCCGACCTCACCTCAAAAGCTTTGTAGCAACAGATTGGTCTAGAATAAGGGACAATTTTTAGTGAAAAATTGTGAACAAGAAAGCATCAATTCATCCTCTGCCTGCCTCATCTTCTTTTAGAGATGCTAAGTCACTTAACCATCAATGATTGTTGGTCCTCAGCAATTCAACCTCCTAGTTTAGCAAGTTTAAGCCTTTACTGCTATGGTACAACAGCTCTAATATACCACAAAACAACAATGAGATCATGGTGGAAATCGGGGCAGTTGAGAATTCTTTTTTGCAAAGATAGAGATAGCTTCTTTAGTTCCATAAAAATTTTGTAAAAAAATGATGAATCAAAAAGCACAAAACAACTCTATGCCTTCATCTTCTCCTGGAGGCGTGCTAGAAGCATTTTCACCTCCACTTCAATGTACCATAGAGTAGCAACTAGAGAGTTTCTCAAAAAACTCGTCTCAACATAATCAACAATCAATCCATCACAATCTGCCTACTACTGGGATCATCAACATAATGTCAAACCTTGGTGAAGATTAGGGGGTAGATAAAAGTTCTTTCTCGAAAAGGCAGCACACGGACAATGAGCCTTCAGTAAATTTTTTTTCAATATCTTAATTCTTATCCACAGGAGATCAAATCTCTATAATTAAGTTGAAGGAACTTTTATCCAAATGAGATCATGAAATCTGATCAAACAAGGACAAATAAGTCTGTCCAAATGAGATATCTGTTTGAGGAAACTCAAATTTTGATTTGAGATTTTAAGACAATATACTCTTGAAAGAGAAAGATGAAATATTTTAAAATGAAACTCATCTAATATATAGGAGACCCAATCTACCCATAACGATATGGGACAAAGGTATTTCTTAAACCTCTATTACATTCAATTTATTAAGATTGGTTTGTTCTTAATTAATCGATCTAATTCTTAAAGTCATATCATTTTTAATATTTTAGAGTTTACTTATTATATTAAACTACATCGATTTCATGACTGACCTTATCGAGGTCAGATAATGTTCATGTTGTAAGGAGATAGCATCTTTAGTTCCACATCAGTTATGAGTTAAGAGGAAGTATGGCTTATACGGATTAAAACTTTTTCTCTCCCCATAAAGAGTAAAATCGTGAAGTTTCAAATGACCAAAGCTCACTGAAGCTTAACGCCTACTGAAGTCCAAAGATGGTCATGAGCCGGAACGGATAATATTTCATGTACATGGGAGCAAAGTTAATCCAATCATCCGAGCCATCTAACCTCTTGACCGCAACAGTTTATTATATATATAATTATGTAAGTCCTATATAGGACAGTTAAACCCAGATCGGGCTATGTGAAATCGGACAAACCAAAATATATATATATATATATTTGTGTATCTAAAAGAAAATCCTCAACAAGATCTGAGGTCGCCTTGATAAAATCCATGAAAGAAATTGATCTTGATAGGATTCAAGGTTGTCCAAAAATCATCTACGAGATTCGAAGTCATCCGTAACAGGATCCGAAGTAGAGAAAGCCGATCCCTTAGAAAGCTATCTCTGACACATGGCGATATTAAAGAGAATCATCTGAGAATTATATTGATCAAAGTCTACTTCTGGGTCAGATCGGTTGAATACCGATCTGTTTCAATTCAGCTCAACGAAACATCAAAGCTAACTTGATTGACTCTTGATGAGGCATTATGATCAGTTCAGCTATCTACCGACCTTCCGTATGGGACATCGGTCCAAAATCAATGTGATTCAAAAATACAGATAATTATCTGACAGCTGTCTTCCAGCTTGCTACAGTCGTGGTCACCTAAAAATCCTCGACAAGATTCGAGGTAGAAGTCATCAGTAAATACATATTAGCAATTTATGTTGAAAACTTATCCAAAAGGATGCAACGATTTACCTGAAAAACCAAGCAGAATAAAAGGCCAACCTCATGGGAGACCGACCTCATCAGAAAGCAGAGCTCATCAGAAGGGCTCATAAGAAAGCCAAGTTCATCAAAAAGCTGTCTTCATCAAGAAGCTGACCTCATTAGGAGGGCGAGATCATTAGAAGGTCGATCTCGTAAGGAGGCCGACCTCAGTAGAAGGGCTCGTAAGAAGGCCAAGCTCATTAAAAGGCCGACTTCATCAGAAATTTGACCTCATCAAAAGGCCGAGCTCATTAAAAGGCCGACTTCATCACCTAATCAGAAGGTCGAGATCATTAAAAGGCTGACTTCATCAAAAATTCGACTTCATCAGGAGGATCAAAGAGCCGATCTTCGGATCGAGCTTAAGCTCCGAAAAAGCCAAAAATAAGAGCCGATCTCCGATTGAGCTAAGTCCTAAAGGGTCAAAAAGAGAAGCCGATCTTCGGATCGTGCTTAAGTTCCAAAGGACCAAGATGAAAAGCCAATCTTCGGATCGAGCTTAAATTCGAAGATGAAAAGTCGATCTTCGGATTGAGCTTAAGCCCCAAGGACTAAGATGAAAAGTCGATCTTCGGATCAAGCTTAAGCACTGAAAGCATCAAGAAGAAAAGTCGATCTCTGGATCGAGCTTAAGCCCCAAAAGATCAAGATAAAAAGTCAATCTCTGGATCAAGCTTAAGTCCCGAAAGGACTCAGAAGTGAGGGGGCAAGTATTGTAGGTGTCATACCATCTCGACTGATGTCTTTGGGACTCATGCTCAGGAGCTATCGAGTTGACAAATATATCAATGTGAGCTTTAATTATCGATCTCATCAAAAGATCGAGATCATCAGAAAGCCGATCTCATCAAGAATCAGGAGGTCGACCTCACCAGAAAGCTGAAGGACGACCTCATTAGTAGGCTAATAGTTGAGCTCATCATAAGTCCGATCTCATTATCCTCTAGACACGTGGTAGCAAATTGTTGTCTGAAGTACTTGTTCTCTCATGTTATATCGGTCTCTAACCGATCTGACTCTTTAGTATTTATCTACTAAGTCGGCTATCCAAAATTGCTAGTAAGCAGGACACTTTGATTATTTGCCGATCTCCCTCAACCATATCAGCTTACGTCGATTTCTGATCAATCTGATTATCGTCACCAAAGGCATGATGCTCAGTTCAGATAATTACTAATATCAATTATCCCATATCGATCTTTTGCCGGCGTTCTACTATATCTATTGACGGTTATCTGACAGCTGTCATCCAGTTCAGCCGTAATCGTTTTTCAATGATATTCTTACTCATTTACAAAGTGGACAGCCGCTCCACGATCTCTGCACAGCTGATCATTCTGTTACAACAACCCAACAACCTAACAGATCTCCAACGGTCTAATAGTCTAACAAATCTCCAACGGCCTAACAGCTTTTTCTTAAGGTCTATAACAGCCTTTTCTTAAAGACTTAAGCAAGTTCTCTCTATAAAAAGAGACAAAGTACTTTTTGAAAGATAAGTTCAAAGTAAATTTGAGTGAACAGAGACATACTTTACTAAATTTTTCAAAAAAAATTAAAGTTTTCTTTATTTTTCTCTACTCAAATTCTCATTTTTTATTTTGTACTTCTCTATTTCTATTATCTATTCTCAAAGCTCCGACTAATTTAAACATCGAAATATTTTAAATCGGAGGACATCCCACGATTTTAGGATTTCTTTTTACATCAATGCAATTCTCGGTTCTCTGGCTTGATTCATTGCTGACCTCACCTCCGAAGTCTCACAGCAACTGGTACAGTAGATGTTTGTGTGCACGGAAGTTAGTTTGTTGGGTTGAATTTATGCTCCAGCTGAATTAAAGAGTAATAGCGATGGTTCCCAGATGTCAAGCAATTTTTTTCGCAGGGGCTTAAATGTATGTAGTTGTTGTTATGTATTTTTCTTGATGAATGTACCTGCTGTCTCAGTACCTTGATCACGATACTGATAAACAGGTTATTGCAGTGGGGCCTGGGCCATTGGATGAAGAGGGCAAAAGAAAAGCGCTTGCGAATGTCGCGGGTAGTACCTTGATGTACTCAAAAGTATGCTGGAAGTGAATTTAAGAGTGCTGATGGCTCTGATTACATTGTCTTGAGGGCATCTGACGTGATGGTCATTCTCTCGTCTTGGCAAGGGATCAACCAGCCTATGTGGCTAACTTCTGCAAAATAGATAGGTTGGTGCAGAAATTACCGGGGACCCATATTTACATTGTGCGGTGGCACTGTACCATGTCTGCAATTTGTACCCTTTAAAGCTGTGAAATTTTGTTAAATTCTTAATCGCATCCTTGTAGGATTCTGAGCGACTATTTCATTTCGATGTGGCACTCATTTTTCTTCCATAGGAGTAAGTTAATTGTAAAACTATGTCTACAACTGGGTTGTAGGTATCGAAGAGGCAAGGCCTGCCACCAATCTGCTACTGAGTTTGCCTGAAAGAAAAGTGGGAGACCTGCTAGATATTGAAGAGGCAAGGCCTGTCACCAATCTGCCGCTGAGTTGGCCTGAAAGAAATGTGGGAGACCTGCCTGCCAGCTGGAGAAGGACTCATGGAATTAAAATGGTGACCACAAGAACTGATAGCTACGGGTTTGAGCATTCAATTCTTGCAAAGCTAACAGAATTCTCTCATCCCCTGAATCGCCCTTATTACAGGGTTGCAGGCAGAAGCAATAAAGCCAGCTGCTAAAATGCTTCCAGAACAGTTATGAATCAAAAACTCGACCTCCATTTTAGCTCTGTATGAAGGTAACACCTATTTCTGAAGACCAGATGAAGCTGAGACCCAGAGGTAGGCTCGTGTCCGACATGTGGTACCAAGTGCCTGGCTAGATTGTTAGTGTGGCTTTACCAGCCATCTCCATTTGGTTGGTGTTGGGTATGAGATACCCACAGCTGAAGCCTCAGCAGAATCAGCTCCAGAAAAACTCCGCCCGGGCTCCTACGGGAGCCGAGCTTTGCCCTCGACTCCAACGACTACAGACAGATTTCGTCCGGACTCCTACGGGAGCCGGACTCCGCCGACAACTTCGACCTCAAGTTGACTCCGCCCAGACTCCTACTGGAGCCGGGCTCCGTCCTCAACATCAACTGCTGGTAAGCCCCGTCCGGACTCCTACGGGAGCCGGACCTCGCCTTTGACTTTAATTGCAGGAAGACTCCGTCCGGACTCCTACGGGAGCCGGGCTTCGTCCTCGACTCCAACGGCTGCAGACAGACTTCGTCCGGACTCCTACGGGAGTCGGACTTCGCCAACAACTTCGACCTCAAGTTGACTCCGCCCGGGCTCCTACTGGAGCCAGGTTCCGTCCCAACATCAACTGCTGGTAAGCCCCGTCCGGACTCCTACGGGAGCCGGACTTCGCCTTTGACTTTAATTGCAGGAAGGCTCCACCCGGACTTCTACGGGAGCCGGGCTTCGTCCTCGACTCCAACGACTGCAAACAGACTTCGTCCGGACTCCAACGGGAGCCGGACTCCGACGACAACTTCAACCGCAAGGGGGACTCCGTCCGGACTCCCACAAGAGCCGGGCTCCGTCGCTGACTCCGATTGCCGGTAAGATCCGTCCGGACTCCCACGGGAGCCAGACTTTCCACCTGACTTTAGTTGCAGAGGACTCCGCCCGGACTCCCACGGGAGCTGAACTCCGTCATCAGCTCCGACCACTGCCGAGCTTCAGCCGATGGATCTGCACTCCCTGACAGGCTGTTTTAACGGCCACGATCCTGCTCCACTTTCTGCGGTGGATTCCGCGCAGCTCCATTACTCTCTGACAGGCTGTATCAACGGTCATGATTCTGCTCCACTCCCTGCGGCGGACCCTACGCGACCCATTACTCTCTGACAGACTGTATCAACGGCCATGATTCTGCTCCACTCCCTGCGGCGGGTGCTGCGTGACTCCACTACTCCCTGGCAATTAGCGGCAACGGACGCCGCTCCACTACCTGCAACAGGCTCCACGTGGCAGGCCATAGCAATAGCCACGGGTCTACTCCACTACTCTTCGCAGCAAATTCCGCCTGACTCTGGATAGCCGTCTGCCAGACGGTTACAGGCGTCGCTGTCAATCTGCTGCCCCCTCCGTCTATAAAAGAAAAACCCCAGATACGTTATTCTATAAGCTCTCGTCTTTTTATCTAAAAACTTTGCTAAATTCTCCGTTCGAGCACTCCATTCTTGTTGAGGCAGAGAACTGACTTGAGCGTCGGAGGGTCTTGCCGGAGCAACCCCACCTCCGGTTTAGACTTCCTTTGCAGGTTCCGACGGCGACCGTGACTTACCCGACTCCAGCTTCTCCGGCGCAAGCAGATTTTTGCACCAACAGGATTGGCGCTAGAGAAAGGGTTGTGTCTTCGCAGTACCCTTGTTCTTAAAAGAGCGCTCAACGGATCCACTTCCGGCCATCTTTTTCGGCACCCACTCCTCCTTCCCTCATCTGATGCCTTCTCGCGAGGCCTTTGCACAACTACCTCCGGCTATGGTCGCCGATGAGTGGCCGGATGACCGACCTCTGCCGGATTCCGTCAATGCCATCTCGGGGAAATTCCGACGGGAGGCAACCAAAATACCAGCTGCATCCCCAAGCGGCAAAAAGTTGAAGAACCCATAACCTTTACCGAAGAAGACACCCAGGGAGTCCAATTCCCTCATAACGACGCGGTCGTAGTTTCCTTGAATATAGCAAATTACGACGTCCGTCGCATTCTCGTCGACAACGGAAGTTCGGCCGACATCTTGTTCTACGACGCCTTTTCAAGAATGTCCGCTCTTGGCGGTCATCTGAGACCGATTTGCTCCCCCTTGATAGGGTTTACCGGTGACGCCGTTCTGACGGAGGGAATGATAGCTTTGACTGTGGCCGCGGGTCAGTATCCAAAGCAGTCCAGGGCTCTGGTGAATTTTTTGGTGGTAAAGGCGCCATCCGCCTACAATGCAATCCTTGACCGACCCGGCCTCAATGCTCTCAGAGCTGTCGTTTCAACCTACCATTTGAAATTGAAGTTCCCTACCAACCAGGGGATCGGAGAGGTTCGGGGAGACCAAGCCCTGGCCAGACATTGCTACAACATCGCCTTGCAAAGAAGCGACCGGGCTGACCCCTATCCCGTCGATGGATTGGATGCTCGCGACGACCTCACTGAAAAAAGGGGCGGCCCAATCGAAGATCTGGTACCAGTTCCCCTGAATGATGGGAACGCGGAGCATGTGGTGTTGATTGGCTCCAACCTGGGGGAGGAGGTGCGGACGCGTCTTATTGATTTCCTCCGAAGGAATGCGGACGTTTTCGCTTGGGTTCCGACGGACATGCCAGGGATTGACACGGAAGTCATGGAGCATCATCTGGCAGTCAATCCGAAGCATCGACCGACAAAAAAAAAATCCAGAGTCATGCCCCGAAGAGGCAGAAGGCGATAGCCGAGGAAGTGGATAAGCTTCTCAAGACCGGATTCATTAAGGAAGTCAATTATCCTGATTGGATTTCCAATGTTGTTTTGGTCAAGAAAGCAAACGGCAAGTGGAGGATGTGTATAGACTTCAAAAAGCTGAATAAGGCTTGTCCAAAGGACAGCTATCCCCTTCCCAGAATCGACCAACTGGTGGACGCTACCTCAGGCCATGAGCTCCTCACTTTTATGGACGCGTTCTCCGGCTATAATCAAATTAGAATGGCATTGGAAGATGAAGAAAAGACAGCTTTCATCACTAATCGCGGCCTTTACTGCTACAGGGTCATGCCATTCGGCCTCAAGAATGCGGGCGCAACCTACCAACGGTTGGTGAACAAAATCTTCAAAGAGCAGATCGGCCGAAACATGGAGGTCTACGTGGACGATATGCTTGTAAAAAGCAAATCTTCCAGAAATCATATCGCCGACCTCGAGGAAACCTTTGGCGCTCTTCGAAAGTATAGAATGAAGCTGAACCCAACTAAATGCGCTTTTGGGGTAACCTCAGGAAAGTTCCTGGGCTTCATGGTATCAGGGCGCGGGATTGAGGCCAATCCAGAGAAAATTCGCACCATCCAAGAGATGACCGCCCCAAAGTCGATCAAGGAGATTCAGTGCCTCACAGGGAGGATAGCGGCTCTTAATCGCTTCGTCGCGAGGTCGGCCGAACGATGTTTGCCCTTCTTTCAAACCCTCAAGCAGCCGAAGAACTTCTGTTGGACCTCTGAATGCCAACAGACGTTCGAAGAATTAAAAAACTACCTTAGCTCACCCACGCTGCTGGCAAAGCCTGAACCTGGGGAGGAACTATTTTTATACCTGGCGGTCTCTCCCATGGCCCTTGCGGCCGTCCTTGTCAAAGAAGAAACGAAAGTCCAGCGACCAGTCTACTACATTAGCCACGCGCTGAGGGACACCGAGACCAGGTACACCAAATTAGAAAAACTGACCTACGCCTTGTTGGTTGCAGCTCGGAGGCTCCGACCCTACTTTCAAGGGCACACCGTGACGCTACTCACCGATCAACCGATCAAGACGGTTTTGCACCGGGCTGACGCCTCCGGAAGAATGACAAAATGGACGATCGAGCTCACGAAATTCGATATCGACTACAGACCTAGACCAGCAGTAAAGGCCCAAATATTGGCAGATTTCATAGTAGAGTGCACCATCCCAGAGGAGGCCGAACCTGAGCAAAGCAAAGTTGACGACCTGAAGTCTCAACCGAACTCCCCCAACGAAGGAGCCAATCCCTCCGATTGCTTTTGGACCCTCTATGTGGATGGATCTTCCAACATGGCAGGCGCGGGTGCAGGCCTGATCTTAGTCAGCCCGGAGGGAGTCATCGCGGAGTACGCTCTGTGTTTCGAGTTTCCAGCAACAAACAATGGAGCAAATATGAAGCCCTGATCGCAGGATTAAGGATCGCCAAAGAGCTGGGAATAGGTCAACTCCGGGCACACAGCGACTCCCAACTAGTGGTGGGACAAGTCAGTGGGAGTTATGAAGCGCGGGAGGACAGTATGGCCAAATATCTTGAGAAAGTAAAGGAGCTTACCCCCGCCTTTAGCAGTTTCGACATCAGGCAGATTCCAAGGCTGGAGAATACCAGAGTCGATCTTCTCTCCAAGCTGGCGACATCGGCTCCGACCGAATTGCCCAAAGGCGTCCTCTTTGAAGTTCTAAAACATCCGAGTACAGAAGAATCACGGCCCGTAATGGAGATCGACCACGAGCCCAGCTGGGTCGACCCACTGATAACCTATCTTAGAGATGGAGTTCTCCCCCAGGACGCGAAGGAGGCTCGGAAGCTCCGAAATCAAGCCTCCCGGTACATCCTTCATGAGGGCAAATTGTACAAAAGATCATACTCCTTGCCCCTCTTAAGATGCCTCTGGCCCTCGGAAGCTGACTACGCCTTATGGGAAGTACACGAGGGAGTTTGCGGAAACCATTTGGGAGCTAGATCTTTATCCCACAAGCTACTCCGTCAAGGATATTACTGGCCAACGATGCATAATGATTCGATTGAATATGTTAAAAAGTGTGATCGATGCCAGAGATACGCCAACGTCCAGAGACAGCCCGCCATCGAGCTCACACCCTTGAGTGCCCCATGGCCTTTTGCACAATGGGGGATGGACATCCTTGGCCCCTTTCCCATGGCGTCTGGACAAAGAAAGTTTCTCCTTGTAGCGATCGACTACTTCACCAAATGGGTTGAAGCCGAACCACTAGCAAAAATCACAGAAGCGAAAGTACAAGATTTCGTCTGGAAGTCAATTGTATGCAGGTTCGGTCTGCCTAGAACCCTAATCACTGATAATGGACGGCAATTCACAGGAGCAAGATTCGTCGAATTCTGTGAAGATCTAAACATCTCCCACAACTTCACATCAGTAGCCCATCCTCAGGCGAACGGCGAAGCTGAGGTGACTAACAGAACCTTTTTGCAGGGGATTAAAACAAGGCTTGAAAAAGCAAAAGGAACTTGGGCGGACGAGCTTTATCATGTGCTATGGGCGTATCGAACTATCCAAAGGTTACCTACGGGGGAGACCCCCTTTGCTTTAGCCTTCGGAACGGAAGCTGTCATCCCGATCGAGCTTAAACTCCCGTCAGCACGAGTCGTGGCATTCGACGAACACCAAAATTCACAAAGTCTTAGAGCCAACCTCGACCTACTGGAAGAAAGACGGGAGATCGCTCAGGTTCGAATGGCAGCCTACAGACAGAAAGTTGCTCGATATTACAACGCCCGGGTCAAGAACAAAGCCTTTAAGGCAGGAGATCTAGTGCTTCGACGAGCTGCTGTCTCGCAACCTCAGGACCGGGGGAAACTCGCCCCAAACTGGGAGGGACCTTATGAGGTCAAAGAAGTAGTCCGGCCCGGAACTTATTATCTTAAGGAGCTCGGAGGAGCCGACCTCTCGCGATCGTGGAGCTCAGAAAACTTACGGATGTACTACCAGTAACTTCGTTTTAATCAAAAATCGCATACCCATATGTCTTTGGACAATCCAAACAAACTGTATCAAAAGCAAAAGGGCAACCTCATAAAGTCGAAGGCCCGGTTCCATTTAGACCGGATGGGGGAGAGGCCTTACAACGCCCATATGTGCCCCCACAGCCCTGTTAGGGACAGGAGGAGAACCTCGCCCTAACATGAGCAAAGTCGAAGGCCCGGTTTCATTTAGACCGGATGGGGGGAGAGGCCTTACAACGTCCATATGTGCCCCCACAGCCCTGTTAGGGACAGGAGGAGAACCTCGCCCTAACATGAGCAAAGTCGAAGGCCCGGTTCCATTTAGACCGGATGGGGGAGAGGCCTTACAACGCCCATATGTGCCCCCACAGCCCTGTTAGAGACAGGAGGAGAACCTCGCCCTAACTTGAGCAAAGTCGAAGGCCCGGTTCCATTTAGACCGGATGGGGGGAGAGGCCTTACAACGCCCATATGTGCCCCCACAGCCCTGTTAGGGACAGGAGGAGAACCTCGCCCTAACTTGAGCAAAGTCGAAGGTCCGGTTCCATTTAGACCGGATGGGGGGAGAGGCCTTACAACGCCCATATGTGCCCCCACAGCCCTGTTAGGGACAGGATGAGAACCTCGCCCTAACTTGAGCAAAGTCGAAGGCCCGGTTCCATTTAGACCGGATGGGGGGAGAGGCCTTCCAACGCCCATATGCGCCCCCACAGCCATGCCAGGAACAAGAGGAGGACCTCGTCCTGACATGAACAAAGTCAAAGGCCCGATTCTTTTAGACCGGATGGGGGGAGAGGCCCTGCAACGCTCATATGCGCCCCCCAAGAGGAAAACCTTGCCCTAGCTTAAGCAACTTCGACCGGTGGTAAGCCCAGCCCGGACTCCTACGGGAGCCGGGCTCCGTCACCGACTTCGACTACATGACAGCTCCGCCCGGACTCCTACGGGAGCCGGGCTCCATCACCGACATCGACTACAGGACAACTCCGCCCGGACTCCTATGGGAACCGGGCTCCATCGCCAACCTCGACTGCCGGTAAGCCTTGTCCGGACTCCTACGGGAGCCGGACTTCGCCTATGACCTCGATTGCAGGAAGACTTCGCCCTGACTCCTACGGGAGCCGGGCTCTGTCCACGACGCCAAGGAAGGCTCCGCCCGGACTCCTACGGGAGCCGGACTTCGCCCACAACTCCAACTTCGAGAGGGATTCTCCATTCGGACTCCCACGGGAGCCGAACTTCGCCTCGGCTTCAGCGGAGAAAAACTCCAAGCGAAAAAGGAAGGCAATGGATTGCAACAGTGACGATTGGAAAACAAACAGCGCCCGAGGTATAAAAACCCTGTCACAGCAAGGATTGGGACTCCCGATGGGAGTCCCAGCTTTCAAGGAAGCTTTCGACGCAAAATAAGACAACTCCCTTAGGGTGACAGAGGCTCGGATCCCCGAATTCAAGCCCTAGGAGGGACCCCGGACCCGAATGGCCCCAAGCGAACCTGCGGCCATTGACAGAATGACAACCGAATATCCTCGAACGGCGTAAAAGTCGAAAAGGAGCTCGGCAAATAACAACCCTACACGAATAAAAGAGGTCGTCGATGACCTTAGGACGACATGAAAAAGAAAAGAAGAAAAGGAGGAAGAAAGAGGAAAGAAAAATGAAGAAGTTCGACAGACAACTATTCGATGCAAGATGCAGACAAGGTAACAAAATCTCCTTTTCATTTAATAAGATATACGTTACAAGATCCGGTGGGTCAAGAAGAAAAAAAAAAAAAAAGAGAAGATATACATCATTGCAAGCCTCGCGAACACGGCTTGGAAAGGATATACCGGAGGCCGCTCCAAGCTGCAAACTCCTCTTCCCATCTCTGTCCTTCTCAGCCGCGTTCTCCAGTGCGTGTAACGAACCTATCGGCTCTCGTCCTGTCTCGCTTTGCTCCATCTCCGAAGTCCCAACCCTAGGGGGAAAAGGGTGGGATAGATTCCCGGGGGCGGTAAGGGCAACGGCAGCAGTGACGAAGACCTGTTTCAAGAAGAGCCGGAGTCACCTTGGAGGCAACGATGATGCCAAAGATATGCTCCATCTCCGAATGCTCCGCGACAGCCGCCACCCAAAATGCTCCGACAAGATCGGCATGCGCTACTTCCACCGTCCCCGCAACAAATTCCACTGCCCCACCGTCGACGCCGACCGCTTCTGGTCCCTCGGCCCCGACGGCATCAAGGATTCCGCCACAGTTTGTGACGACAGCTCTGTCCTCTTGACCGGTATCACCCCGCCTTGCTACTCCAAAATTCTCAGGCAGAATAACTTTACCGGCGGCCCCCGTTATTAAACCCCTATTGTTGAAGGAATTCTTCCTTGAGCCCCCTTTGAAACGACGGAGATCCTCACCGGTCGCTGTTCTCCTCCTCGCCTTCCTCCAAGCCCTAGACATCCCTTCAAGGATGGCCTCCGGGGTAGAGGACATGGCGTGGGAACCCCTTAGAGAAGAATTGGGGGGCTGAAGACGGCAAGGACCGGTGCGGGAGAAGTAGCTGAGTAGTTGGGCTCTCAGATGAAAGAAGGGTGCCGTCTTCTCGGCAGAATGAAACCCCGAAGGGAGAGTAGGGGGTTTAAATAGCCAGCGAATCTTAGCGCAGTTATGGCAGCCGGCGTACCTGGGCCAACTGATGCATGCCACGTGTTCCGCATGTCCCCCTCACCGCTATCAAGAATTGACCGTTCGCAGATTTCCGTAGCGCGACGCTTGAGATCGCATTTCGGTGGGAGTTCCGAAAAGACTCTTCAGGTCACCTTAACCAGAAAAAGAGTTCCGATATGCACACATTTAATGCCAAAATATCTGGGAGCGGCGGTGCGCAGGATTCGAGGGGACGATTTCGGCTGTGCCCATCTCTCTGTACTTCCTTCATTCGAAATTCGAACTCGGAAGTAGGGGGACTGGTGTTGGGTATGAGATACCCACAGCCGAAGCCCTCAGCAGAATCAGCTCCAGAAAAACTCCGCCCGGGCTCCTACGGGAGCCGAGCTTTGCCCTCGACTCCAACGATTACAGACAGACTTCGTCCGGACTCCTACGGGAGCCGGACTCCGCCGACAACTTCGACCTCAAGTTGACTCCGCCCGGACTCCTACTGGAGCCGGGCTCCGTCCTCAACATCAACTGCTGGTAAGCCCCGTCCGGACTCCTACGGGAGCCGGACCTCGCCTTTGACTTTAATTGCAGAAAGACTCCGCCCGGACTCCTACGGGAGCCGGGCTTCGTCCTCGACTCCAACGGCTGCAGACAGACTTCGTCCGGACTCCTACGGGAGCCGGACTCTGCCAACAACTTCGACCTCAAGTTGACTCCGTCCGGACTCCTACTGAAGCCGGGCTCCGTCCTCAACATCAACTGCTGGTAAGCCCCGTCCGGACTCCTACGGGAGCCGGACCTCGCCTTTGACTTTAATTGCAGGAAGGCTCCGCCCGGACTTCTACGGGAGCCGGACTTCGTCCTCGACTCCAACGACTGCAGACAGACTTCGTCCGGACTCCTACGGGAGCCGGACTCCGACGACAACTTCAACCGCAAGGGGGACTCCGCCCGGACTCCCACAAGAGCCGGACTCCGTCGCTGACTCCGATTGCCGGTAAGATCCGTCCGGACTCCCACGGGAGCCGGACTTTCCACCTGACTTTAGTTGCAGAGGACTCCGCCCGGACTCCCACGGGAGCCGAACTCCGTCATCAGCTCCGACCACTGCCGAGCTTCAGCCGATGGATCTGCACTCCTTGACAGGCTGTTTTAACGGCCACGATCCTGCTCCACTTCCTGCGGCGGATTCCGCGCAGCTCCATTACTCTCTGACAGGCTGTATCAACGGCCATGATTCTGCTCCACTCCCTGCGGCGGACCCTACACGACCCCATTACTCTCTGACAGGCTGTATCAACGGCCATGATTCTGCTCCACTCCTTGCGGCGGGTGCTGCGTGACTCCACTACTCCCTGGCAATTAGCGGCAACGGATGCCGCTCCACTACCTGCAACAGGCTCCACGTGGCAGGCCATAGCAATAGCCACGGGTCTACTCCACTACTCTTCGCAGCAAATTCTGCCTGACTCTGGACAGCCGTCTGCCAGACGGTTACAGGCGTCGCTGTCAATCTGCTGCCCCCTCCGTCTATAAAAGAAAAACCCCAGATACGTTATTCTATAAGCTCTCGTCTTTTTATCTAAAAACTCTGCTAAATTCTCCGTTCGAGCACTCCATTCTTGTTGAGGCAGAGAACTGACTTTAGCATCGGAGGGTCTTGCCGGAGCAACCCCACCTCCGGTTTAGACTTTCTTTGCAGGTCCCGACGGCGACCGTGACTTATCCGACTCCAGCTTCTCCGGTGCAAGCAAATTTTTACACCAACAGTTGAATTTCATGTGGAATTGCCAGATGCTAATGCTAACACCTATTTCTGAAGACCAGATGAAGCTGAGACCCAGAGGTAGGCTCGTGTCCGACATGTGGTACCAAGTGCCTGGCTAGATTGTTAGTGTGGCTTTACCAGCGCCTGGCTAGTGTTAGTGCGGCTTTGCCAGCCATCTCCATTTGGTTGGGTTTCATGTGGAATTGCCAGATGCTAATGCCGAAAGTGTTGATCCCGCTGCATACTGAATCCACCAAATGCCGCTGAAGGTGCATCCACTCTAATTGTTCCTGGCCCAAAGCAAGCCGAAGCCTGGTTATTCCATATTAAGCTTCGTAATGCGTGATTCAGATTCTGGCGTGAATATGCTAGAAAAACAAATATTGGAATAACTGCTAACTTTCTATATGGCCATCAACAAAGTAGTTTATGTTATTTTTTACAGGAGCTGTTGAGACTAGGATATGATATTAAAAAAAAAAAACGAAAGAGACCAAAAAACCTATAAAACATTTACCTCGATATAACTTGTGATCATATAATGATATGTGATTCTATCACTGGGCCTTTTTAAAACCAAAATATCCTTTGTATACTTTTCTTTTTCTTTTGGGGAGGATATAAGTGATATCTCTAATCGCATCATTATGTGATTAAGAAAGAATCACAATAAACCTATTCCTTAAGATTAGGAAATAAGGTAAACAGAAGTCTAATGGCTATCATTCCATTTCTATCTTCATCTCCAACAAACCACAGCAAGAAAATTACAGCCTTTCACTTTCATGAATATTTTTATAACTAAAAAGCATGGATACTCATATATCCTGTCCCACGAATCATATACATAGGACCCTAGATATGCTTGTGATTTGGTAGCATTTTCAATCTTCTAAAGTATGCACATGAATGCCCGCAAGAGAGATAAACTCTCTCGAGGACCAAGGAAAGAACTGATCAATAGCCTACTTAAAATACATTGAGTTAAACATCCGATGTTGTGTAACAAAAGGGGGTGAAAAATACAAACTTTTTTCCTAGCAGCAGCACCACAGTTCAGATTCAGATTATCTGCCATACATTTTACGCTATAAAAACTACAACAAATATACACCATGAACTGGCAGACAAAACACCCAAGTCATATACCAGGCAAACATGCAGCAAGATATAAAATGGAACCGATCTCTGGAATCATGATACATATAATACAGGTAAGTTAATCCCAGAGATGCACTCCAATCATCAATCATCAGAGGGTTAATTAGACCACACATGTATCAAACCTTGCTTGTTGCCGGTGTAGATCTCATTCCTATCCTCATCGTAGAACAAAGCTGTCACGTCTTCAAGTGCTTCCCGGACAGTGCTCCGTATAGAAGATCGGCCTGTGTCACCTCTCCTACGAGGACTGATCTGGAGTGCAGGATCACTTGCACATATCTTGGCAATGCACTTCCCTGTTAAGATGTTGCTCATGTTGATGGAGCCAACAGCAGAAACTGCAAAGGCGGCAATTCCTTGAGATGAGATCCTACCAAAATTTAATGAAGCTACATAAAATGTAACTGAAAAATACAATTTTTAAATTGTAAGATGCCAATAATGTACCTTCTCCATCATCTTCACACCCCTCCTCAGCTTTGCAGTAGGAGATTATCAGATCCTGGTCACTGGTGATGTAGATGTTATTGGTATTGCAATCAGGATGCCACAGCAAATGGTCTTCAAAGGAGGTGACCAGCTCTCCACGGAAATTCCATACAGCAACTGTCCTGTTTCGGAATGTCAAGAAAAGATGATTCTCATACAGAAAGATGAATGCTGAAGGAGTCATGAACTCAGTCCTGCTAACTTCAGTTAACACAGAATTCCTCACCTGTTCAGCAATTTGAAAATTAGTCTTAAAGAATGACATAGGTGTTAAAAATTAACTGTAAGAAAAGGCTAGATCTGATTACATCAAGAATCTGGAGGTTCTCATTTTCTTGCTTGACCAAAAGCTTCTCATTGAACTGCTCAATAAAGTCAACCTTCTTATTGCGATGCAATAAGTGATTGAAAGATTTTAAAACTGTTCCATCTTCGATTGAGAGTATCTTCAATGGAACATAACCAGGAGTTCTTTGGAATATTAACAGCATGATTCCTGGACTGCCATTGCAAAGTGTCATGTAGAGATTAAGTATGTGAAAGGACATACATATCAATCTAAGCCTACGAGAACCACAAAAGACCTCCTATTATTAAGAAAGAGAAAAAGAACCTGATTTTTATCTCCTGCACATTCTTATCCGATATTGAGTACAAAAAGTTGTAGTTCTTTAGGTCAAAAACCTTGTAGATGCTGCAAATACAAAATCACTGATTATCTAAATCATAAAAACAATGGGTAGAACAACCAGATAAAGAAAGTAGCTTACCCATCCTGAGCTGAATATGTTAGTACTTTGCCATTTACGTCATCAAATTCAACAAAACCAGGCCACTTAAGAGACTCTGTTTCAAAAAGAGGGAATCCAGCATTTAATTGATTCCTCCTGATGTACCTGCAAGTTTTTTTTTTTTTTTTAAGGGTCACAAACTGGCAGCTCTACAGCTTCTCAACTTCAAGATTCTAATATGGATTGCTTGGTAGCACTAAAATTTTGGGTCACAGTAAATAGTCGCTCACAATTGCGGACATAATTGTTACTACGTATTTATAGTTCCATCAATTTTCGAACCAAAATTTCCAGACAAATTTGAAGTCGAGAACCACAAGTATCACATATAGTTTTAACTATCTACTAATGTAAAGCTCATGGCTAAAAAATCCGTTACTACATATGAATCAAGATATAGACAACAAACAAACAGATGTTTGCAAACATAAAAGTCAAGTGCAAGGCAAGCAAAAAAAGGGAGGGGGGTGTGAGCAGAAGACATTACCAAATTATTTCTATGAAAGCAAAACCAGTTTACAAATCAAATATCTCGTTATATGACTTTTAACAAGGAAACTAGTTGTTACAACTTTTAAAATTGGTTAGTTCAACAACTTTAACCAGCAAGATTTGCAGTTTAGGCACCACTATGAGTTAAGTCCCGGGTCTAAAGTCTTGTCCATCATTCAGTATTGACCGAGTACATGGTTTTATGTGACCATCAAACATCAAGATAAAAATGGGGAACAAACCTTTTTCATGAACCTTGGGGCCAAGTATGAAGCAATGAAGAAAAAAATAAATTCATATCAAATCTTTTGTTCAGAGTGCATAAATTAAGCTTCTCACTCTATTGGAGTTGTCCTGCATTTCAAGGAACTGAAGTGGTCCGATGCATAAACTGACACTGTGATAAGTGAATCATTGTTCTTATTATAAAAGAGACTTCTAATCACTTCATCTGGGCTGATGTTCAAGAAGCAAATACGTTTGTTTGTTGCTGTCAATAAGAAAAAAAAAATGAAATGAAATGACAATCAGATTGATCTCAAGTTTCAACTATAACTGCAAATACAGAAGGCTTACTCCGACTAAAAGCAGCACAGAGGCCTGATTGTGCAAGAGCAAATATAACATCCTTTGCTGCAACAATCTCGATGATTTTGGATCTTTTCTTAAGAAATTGTAATTTTAGAAACCAATTGACATTATGATCATAAGTGTCAAACTCCTCCTGCATAACCAAAAGAAACGCTTTAATTTTATTTGATGACAAGACTTCAATTTTAAGCTGTTGACAATCAAATTATACAAGGTAAGGTCTGAACTGAAAATGGATAGCCTGGGTTTGCATAACAATACAAGATTTGGATGCTAATAGATGTAAAGAAAATGTCCACCAGATGAGTAACTTAATAAAATTATTTAGTCATAACAATGGATCCCAAAAGATAACCATTTGCCCGATAGTTTAGAAAGTAATTGAAGTCTGACAATGATTCCATGAAAAGCACCTACTGACCATTTGTCCACATGAAAAGTTCATCATGAAGTTGGTAACCTTTTGGTATATTTATTTGAACTTAAAAAGCTTTTTTCTTGTTTTGAATGGATTTTAGTGGTGAAAAGCAACATGACGAGCATATTTAAAAACCTGCTTACTAATCTATGCATAACACTCAACATGCTAATTGATGTAAAATCTTTTAGTTACATGATACCAAAGTTTTAAATCCCGTGGGACAAAACTGTCCTAATTTTCCCATAGAACAGGACGTGCCACCGTCCCACCCTGTCCCAACACTTGAGATAGAAAATATCCCAAGACATCCCGATCAGGACGCTAGAATACTAACGGGACAGCCCTGTCCCGATATATGGGATGGTACCCTGTTCCGGTGTCTCGCTGCGATCTGAATCCTTACATGACATACTACTTTTTAAGAAAAATAGACACAGGAAGTAGAATTGATTCTACATAACAGTATTGGTTAAACATATGACCTCAAGCACTATATCAAGGTGTCTAAAGGAAATTGATGCCACAACCCTGATATAGACTAATATGGTGATGCATCTGTATGGCATTATTTGTTCTTACATGTATTGGTTTATGCTGCTAAAAGTTAGTATTACCTGCTGCCCATGATTCCTATAGAACCGACCACATCACTCAAGACAATGTTACACTAAACATGTTTGTGATTAAAAGCATCCAGAATAACATTGGAAGATCATTGTCATACAGCTAATTTAACATAAAACTTAGCTAAAAAATTCAAATTGTACAATATTACTGAAAATTCTTAACTACGACTATTCAACTAGAACCTATCTTCTGAATGTCAAGATTGGTTTGCATCTACATTTTTTGTTTACAAATCTTGTTTCTACATCCAACAACAAAATATGATAGTTAGATGCCAAACAACGTCACTTGGCAAAAGTTGCTTGGACTCTCATAATTCATGTTCACAAATCCTCCAATTTTTCTCCATTAAAAGTGCTAAGTTATGTTTATTTTTTTTCACATGTTGAAATTTAGAGAATATAATATGCTCGTGTTATCAAGCTTGTAAAACTTAGAAAGACAATAAAATCCTTAGGTTCATACAAAAATCATAAATGTAGACACTACCTCATTTGAATATGTTCCATTCTTCTATACTCATGAAAAACAACTTCAGGAGAGCTCGAGTATTCACAAAAAAAAAAAAAAAAAAAAAAAAGAGAAGAGGAGCCAAGGCCTCTCTCATATTCCCTGTAAAAGTTAAATCTAATGATAAAAGAACCTTCCTATCATTCCAAGTGAGATCTAGTGACCACACCTCTCAAAATTTATACCAGAGATAGACTAGAGAAATAGCAGTCTTCTCCTCAATACAAACTTCAAAACACACTTCCCAGTCTGAAGTCTTGAAATTTGCAAGTCCCATTTTCCAAATGAAAGGTAAAGGGTTATGCATTTTTCATTTCATTTCTGACATTGAATACATTATCCTTCTAATATCATCTATTCAAACATACATTATCATGAATTTTGCAGATTTGATACAGCTATTTCATGTTATGAAAGAGCCAGAAGCAAAGTTTGATGGTATCATCTAATGCAGATTTGCTCATAGCAAAATACCATATGCAAGTTAATGTGGTCAGAGTCATTGCTAGTTTAGAAAAGATGTCTAATACAGAAGCCATTGGACCTTTACTTTGATAATCAAGTAGCTTCACATCTATCCACTATGTGTAACACAAAAGCCCCATGCGGCTAGTCTCTGCATGAAGCCAGCCTCAAAGAGACCCTTCTTATTTTGAAGCCTTTCTTATTTTTAAGATAATAATAACCATCAATGACCCATTACATAGCCCGTATCATCAAGATTGTTATCATTAGGGCTGAAAATGGATGTAGATATGAATACAGATATGAATATTAAATGAATACCAAATTAGTATCATAGTTGTTCTAAATGGATACAGATACAGGTCGCATACTAGTCATCTCCATATTTGTTTATCCAGATATAGATATAAGTTAGATATTATTTGGATATAAGTCGGATACTGTTCAGATACAAATAGAATTTTGAAGAGAAATCAATAATGAAAACCAATATACTGGAATAATCATAAGGGATAGGAGCAGAATCCACTATTTAGACAGGCATCATATGCAATGCATGGGTAACTAGGTAAAGACCTATGAAACAGTTATTAAACCTGCACAGAGACCTACCAAGTCAACAATCCTGATCACTAGTTTGACAGGGCTTGTATTAAAAATTTAAAATTATTCAACATAAAACATATAACATGGAAATATTAATAAATTTTATATATTAAATACCACCATTACTTTTTAATTGTAGCATAAATTTTAAAAAAAATCATGAATTATCTGAAAGCTTGTGAGACAAATTATGTTATATTTTGAAATATATAGAAGTTATTAATATTTTTTAAATATTTTAAACAACAAACTTTTGAAAATATCATAAAGAATAAAATGAAGGATACATATCTTTTACTTTTTATCAAAAGGAATAAGATTTATTTTTATTAAAAGAATTGATTGTTAAAATATAAAATATCACAACATACATTAGATAACTCTACTTAATAATGTGAATAGGTTTTGAATGAGTACAATTAACTATTATTATAAAATACTGATAAGTTCTATCCTCATGGTTGAGTAGTACTTTCTCAAGTAAAAAAGGTCATGGGTTCAATCCTAGATTTAATAGCTATGTAGATCATTTTTAACCAGATATCTAGATCCAGGTCCACAAAATTCTTAAAATCCAAATTCAGGTTCCAATCCAACAGAATTTACAAATATGTATCCAGACCTGGATCCAAACGTTACGGAAAGGGATATGGCTGGATGTTATCCAACTCATTTTCAGTCCTAGTTATCATCAAGGTCAGCCATTTACTAAGAGCATCCAAATAAATTGGCCTCTAGGTTGGTAATGCTCTAACATGAATACAAAATTTACAAATATGTATCAAGACCTGTATCCAAACTAGTTACGGAAAGGGATATGGCTGGATGTTATCCAACCCATTTTCAGTCCTAGTTATGATCAAGGTCAGCCACTTACTAAGAGCATCTAAATAAATTGGCCTCTAGGTAGGTAATGCTCTAACGTTAATATGAGTGGAGGGATTCATACACATGAAGAGAATTTGCTGGGATTCATACACATGAAGAGAATTTGCTGCAGCTGCCACACCTTCTCTCTGCCCCCATCTTCATTCTCTCTTTTATCAAATTTTTTCCTTCTAGCTTCTAGAACTAGATTAAGCTATCAGTATTTTATGTAATTTCAGTGATTTCTAGCATTTTGCAATGGTTAAGGAACTCTTTGTGTAAAAACAAAGGACAGATTATAGAACATAAGGATAAGAACAAGCATAGTTGCAAGTTTCAGATCAAATTTTGAAATTAAAAAAAAAATAATTTTCCTCGGAATTGATATGTATTGGTAAAAACTGACCTATAGGGCCACAATTCTGAAATTACATGGACAATTATGCTATTTTTTCATTTTTTCCACTCATCTAGTGTGAAGTATATTAACAGCATTACAAGTTTTGAGAAAGCTTGAGGTGTTTAAGTTTTTGGTTGAGAAAGGTACCTTTCAAACTTCAAGAGGTGTTTGTGATTTTAAATAATTTGTAAGCATAAGGAGGGGGGATTTATGGATCAGTTTAGGGTCAAGACCAGGTGTGTTTATGGTCAAACCATCCATAACTGTGACCAATTAACCTTAAGCCATTGATCTGCAATAGATTTTTTTTTAAAAAAAAAAAAAGGAAAGAAAGAAAGAAACTAATTCTCTTTAGTTGAACAGTCTATTTTTGGCTAGATCCGGATCTATGCAAGCTTTTATGAATCCCATCCCTACCGCAATTGTACAACAATATTCTCATCCATTTTCTGACTATTCCTTAAATTCAACTCCCATTAGTTTGTTGTGTAACAAGAAACAGGCCAAAATTCAGATTCAAAATCTTATAGTTCACAAATGCAGCAAAACTTCAGAATTACAAAAAACCTTGAAACCATACAGAATCAGCAATCTAAATGCATCGATTGTTTTTCGCTAGAAGCCTAGCCTGGCCAACTGGTAACTTCTACTATTTCAAGTTTAGGCCACATATTTCAACGAAAGCTTGTACCAGTTCAATTGGATACAGGATAAACCAAGAAAAGGGGAAAAAGATGCTATACATGAGTACCAATGTAGGAATGTTATTGCACAGAAGACTAATGTTGTTGTTAGTAGTTATTGTACCGAAGAGTGATGTTGTTTTAGTAATAAATTTCAGAATCGGGTACAGCCGAGTTAATCTCAGCAATTATTGAAAATAAAGAGTTGTTTTTAGTAGAATGGAAGAAAAAGAAACTAAGATTACACACAGCAACACCACAGCATCGTGAAGTCAACGAAGATTGGTGAAAGAGCACTGATCCTCCAACATTTAATTACAGTTATGGAAAAGTTAGATAGCTAAGATAGGGATGTTCCTGGAAGGCTGCGTCATGAAAATAATGAAAGTGATAGCCGTTAATGATTAGGGGCTCTTTTTCGTTCTTCTTGCAATGTATGTTGCAAGAACGAAAATGTTTCTTTGCCCCAAGCATTAGGAAAATGACTTCTTCACCAATATAGCATGTTTGGGAAGTCCAAAAGAATACGATATATTGTTTCTGCCCCTAAAATTCTTTGCTAGCTCCAATCACCCCTTCAATTTCCATCCCTCAACGTTTCCACACCAAAAGAAAGGAGCATTGGTATTCTTATACCAAACTCCCTCGTACCACAGATCCATCCAAACCCTAAACATAAAGCAATGCGTCCACTCATATCGGCATCATAATCCAGTACCAACCCGGACCCTCATCCCATTCACCGCAATCTTAGAATCAAGAACCCCCAAGAAAGCTTACTTCGACAACCCCAATCACGAGCTCCATCGCCAAAATCCCATCATGTTTACAGCGCACCGAGCGATCACGGAGGAAATTTCAAAACATAGGCAGGAATTTCAAAACCCTAAACAAAGGAAACCCTGATTCCCCCAAAAAATGCCAAAAGTGGAAGCGGCGAGAAATGTACCTGCAGCTGAATGTTGCGGAACTTCTCGGGGGCGTTGGAGGAGGCGCCGCGAGCCATCCGGGGGAGTCCGCCGATCTCACGGCGCTGGAGCTTCCGCACCGAATTGACGCAGTCCCGCTCCCGGAGCTTCCGTGCGGCGCCGCCGGACGACCCCGGGTCCCTCCCCCGCTTCTTCGCCGTCACCCGGAGGCGGAGCCGCAGCAGGGACTTCTTGTGGTTCTCCATTCCCCTTCTCCTCCTCCTCCTTCAAAGGAAACCACGAGACCAGCGAGGAGAAAGGGATCACACGAGGTAAGCGAGGGGATTTCTTGGAGCTAGAGTTAGGGTTAGGGTTAGGGTTTGTCCGAGCTCCATCGCGGACGGAGGAAGAGGAAAACGAGAAGGGAAATAAAACGCCCGTCGTCCCTCGTCTCTGGAGTCGATTTCTTACCTCGAGCCAGGGTGGAATTTTTCTCCTTTTTATCTGTCCTTTTAAAACCGAGGTTTTGTTGAACCGGCTTCAATGTGTCGGTAGACCGCTAGAGCGGTTCATATAACCGGGTTTGATATGACTCCAGAAGCATCCGGTATGATGAGACTTTGGGAGACAGGAAGTTGCTGCGAAGCGACGTAGGGAAGGGGCCATGACGAATGTTGCCTTGTTTGGGTCATTTATTGAAAGCTTTAAAAGAAATTTTATGGGCCTGAACAACGATATCCAGTGAGAGTTGGAAGCGTGCGTACTCCAAATACAGGTCTTGGACTGCAATAAAGTTCGGACCTAACCTTGTACAACTTGCATAATTTTTTGTGAATGAATCGGGTGGAAAAATTGGGAAGATTCACTGCAATAGGCGTGTTAGAAATTTTTTTGTATTTTATTTTATATATATATATAATGTAATGGGGTCGTTGTAAATAGATGGTAAACCCTTATAGGCACATGCAGTCCATGTCGACTTATTTATAGCATGAGCATATCATAATTTTTGTGACACAGATCCTAAATTTATTATATATGATTCAAAAATTCTAAAATTTAATAATACACAATCAATTTGATTTTTTTTTTTTTGCATTATGCATGGGGTACTCGTCATCCTTTTCACCTCTTTTTTCAGTACTAAAATGCTAGAAGAATGCAAAAAATATCATATCAAAGGATTATCTAATTAATGTGTAATCTTTTTTTTGTTAAAACTAGTAAGTTGCATAGAGAAACTAGCTATATTTTGGTTCCACATGAACTACATAGCTTTATTACATGAGGTTCCTTTGTGCTTCTATACTATTATCATTTTTTAGATAAAATTAAAAATACTAATATTTTAGTTCTCCTACAAATTCTTTGAATATTATTTGTTCTTCTTTTGCCCTATATTTATCTTACCTCTTCCCATTCTCGATGTTAAATGAATCACAATCATCCAACGAATACTTTTCCTTTGTGCTTCTATCCATATTGCATATGTTGAACCCACAATATTGTCAAAACTAGCAAATTACATAAAGAAACTAACAATATTTTGGTTCCACATCAATTACATAGTTTTGTTGCATGGCATTCCTTCGTGCTAGCTTTGTTGCATGGTATTCTTTCGTATTTCTATACTATTAATCACCTTTTTTGGATAAAAATTTAAAAAAAAATCCAGCATTTTAATTTCTTTGAATATCATTCATCCTTCTTTTGCCCTATATCTATCAAATCTCTTCCCATTATCAATGTTAGATGAATCACAACCATTCAATAAATACTTTTCCTTCATGCTTCTATATATATTACATGTGCCGAACGGTGGTGCACTAACATGGGGGCGTGCTTCTTCAAATACATATCCCATTTTTGTATGGAAGGATATGAAAACCTATGAGAAGCTAGGTTTTTTTCCTTTATTATGGGGGAAAAAACTTATTTTATGGATTTTATATGAATTTCATATATAAAACCAAGATAATTACCGGCTACAATGAGAAACCATGGATATTTATCGAGCTATCTCTAACTTCCTGCCTAGTCTCTAGTTATTACTAAATACTCATAAATAAAAAGATAGATTTCAATTTTTTTTTTTTTTTGAATGACATCAAGACCCGATCCACCCATGTATCTACATACATGTTCCACAGTCATGATGCTAACATACCTTAGAGAAGTCTCCTTCTACTTGATCAATTTATGTGGCTTGAAATCCATCTTCTTCAGTAGGTGCTCAGCAGTGACCATACTCAGTAATATTACATATAACTAGATTAGAATCCCGTGCCATGCACAGGACGTAATTATTTTATAAAATATTTTTATTTTATTAATTTATCAATATTTATTTTATATATATTTTAAAAATAATTAAAATAATAATAGAAAATATCTTGTGCATGGTGTAAGTTATAAGCTATTTATAAGTTTTTTTTCTAAATTTGACATTCTTGATGGGCCTCTTACCACTTAGCTTCTCCTAAAATTCTCATTATTTTTCCGTATTAGCATTCGTTCTTTATTACTTTACTCTTCACCTTCGAAGCTCTTCTTTTTTTTTCTTTTTGCTGCCATGACAAAACTCAAGAAGCTCTTCGAAAGTCGAGACCCCACCACCTACCTCTTTCTCTCTCATCTCTTCTTTTTTCTCTTTTTTTTTAATTAACAATCAAAGAGATTCTTTTTCCCTTCATGCAAATGTACAGAAGAGCAAACAGAGAGTGAGATAGAGCATGGCCATATAACCCCCCCCCCATTGGCTCTCCTATTACCTTCTTCTCCCATCTCTCTCTCTCACACACAATTCTATTCCTCCCCTCCGAGCCCACTCCACTTCTTTCCCCATTGTTCTTGTCGTTGCTTCTCCATCACAATAGAGGAGACTCGGGGGCGATGAAAAATAAAGAAACCATATGCGGCAGCACCATCATCTCCAACCTCCTCCCTCTCCGAAGCCAACATCGCCAACTCGTCGGTGCCATCTACCCCTGCCCCGATTTTGGTACCGATCCAACCAAAAGGATGATATCTTTATCTGATTTTTCCTTCTATTTCTTCTTATTTTCTTTCTTTTGATGTTTTTCAGAAAAATCGAAGATTGATGATGGGCTCTTGGAGTAGTTTAGAGCTGAAAAAGAGAGAAAGAAAGAACCTTTACCATGGCATTCGTTGACGGCCATGGGGTAAGTGGGTGGCCAAATCCATGATCTGACAAAGGGGATACAAATCTGGCTGGGATCCTTCAGCAGCACCAATGACCTCCTTGGTGAGGTAGCCTGTCATCTTGAAAAACCCGACGCTAGCGTGTATGTTCGTCGTGTATGAGATTACGAATGTTAGAGTCCTCGGAGCTCTATTGCGAGTTTTTGGAGTTCCTCTGGCCGCCCAACCCCCTCTCATCCTTGGACCCCCTCCTGTCGAACCATGGTGTCCTTATCGTCAACCTTGACCCCTCCACAGACCCCCTTCCATGGCTCCATCATGTGTGCATGGGGTGCATTTCAAGTGATGAATGACGATGTTACTGCACAGTTGCAGAGATGAAGGTGCTCGTCTCGACTTCTTCTACGCCCTCATGAAGATGAAGCTCCAATATGCATGTGACTCGAGCCAGCTTTATCTGATTTTCGAGTATTTTTATTCATTCGTTCAAGAGAGTCAGCACTGTTCGGTGAGTGGGGGTGCTATTACGAGTTGGAGCGCTATTCGTGGGGTATTTTTTTTCTCTCTCTCTCCTTTTGTCTATGCGGCTTTCTCTCTCTTGTTTCAATATCTTACGGGTCAAATGAATGCGTCTCTCATGAGGTACTTTCATTTTAATATATATCTATATAATAATGATAAAGTAATATATGGATTTAGAGGTGGTATTTGGTGTTGGGAGGTAAGGTTATGGGATAATCTTCAACGGTGACACGTGCCAATTTTATTTTTTTTCATTTTTTTACTTTACGTGATTCTCAAAGTTCCTGTGTGGGTTTTTTCTCCAGCGTGCGGACAGAGGGGGGCCTCGTGGCGAGGAGGCAGCGGGCGGCAGGAGTGAGAGAGAGGAGGTCGTCGATCCCTCCCCCTTCTCGCCTCCTCCCAACCCCTCGATCCTTCCCTCCGCTTCCCATCAACGAACAGGATCGAGCCCCCGTGAAGAAGACCCCTCTCCTTGCCACCTTCCTTGGCCTCCCCCATTGGGAGGAGATCCATCTTCACCGCGGCGAACTCATTTGGTTTTCAGCTTCTTAGGGTTGGATCTTGGGAAGGTTTCTCGCCGTTGTAGGAATTTTTGGGGTTTTCTTTGCTTTCGTGGCTCCGAAGCATGGGATTTGGGGTGGTTCCTCTTCGATTTTCGCCGTGAGGCATGCGGCATGGATAGGAGCATTGCAGGGCCCCAAAAGTCAGTGAGATATTCTCGATTTCTGATTACTTTCCATCTGGGTGATGTCTATTTGGAGCAATCGTAAGTTCTTGAAACCCATGTGAGTTTGTATTAGACCCTCTTGGTTATCATTTTCTTTTTTTATCTTTTTGCCAAGGTAAAAGCTTATTTTGTTCTTAAAACATACTTGCATTGTTGGGCCGATGCCATTACTCCATTGGAATCTGGACGACTAATAATGCTAGCGTCCTAATAGAATATGTAAGCACTCTCTGTCCATCGATGAAGAATTGGATAATACTGTTCAATAAATGCATTGCCAACCTGCAAAACCAAATAACAAAAATCATGCCATGGAAAACAAATAATATCACAAGAAAGAACTCAGTGAGGTGCAAAAGATCAACATATACCTGCTGTATACTTAGGGGAGCAGCAGGAGTTACAGATGGCAATGCCATGTCTGTAATTACATGAGCATCAGTATAGATCAAGGAAATAAATAGCAATCACACTGCATCTTTCTCCCCTAAATAATATGCCAAAATATTGAAATGAGAAAAGGACTATCAAATATTGGTACAGGACGTATGAACACAAATACAGATGTTCTCATGCACATGCATGGTTCCATGTAAGCATACATAAAAGGAGGGGATGAGAGGGCAGAAGGACAATCAAAGGAGACAAAAACTCCATGGACCACAACATCCTTACATTAAAAACAAATTTTCACTCCATGACAGCAATGCACTGAAAATTCAGAGACAAAAGAATAACATATAAAATTCTATGCAATTCACGTACATTAAAAATTTTTAGACTGGGGAATATTTTGGTAATGCAACTTTTCAAGGGCTCGATTTTCCACCCCTAGGCATTTTAGCTCTCTTCCTGTTAAATCTCAAAATTTTTCTCTTCCCTTCTCTCTCTCTTTCCTGTGACCCAAAAACCCTCATGAGTGTATAAATATCTTTTTATGAATGGGGTTATTTTAGTCATGCAACTTTTTAAGGGCATGATTTCCCACCATCCAAGTGTTCTAGCTCTCTTCTCAAGTGTTGATATAAATCAGTATCTATTCTCAATTTTCAAAATTTTTTCTCCTTTCTTCGCTTTTCAATACTTTTTAAATTATAAATTTATATTCATCTCAATGCCCATAGAGGATTATAACTATCTACCGGTGGAGAAACTTAAAAGTATTAGATCATGATATAACTTCTCCCATGTAAAATATTTTTTTCTTCAAAAATAATACTTAAAAAAATATTTTATTAAAAATAGTAATATATATAAAAATAAGAAAAAATGACTTTATTGTTTTATCGAGCTATTATTTTGAGAGGAAAACCACTGTGGAAATTTATATTGAGGGCCTTTTTATAGTTTAGAAGAAAATAGAAGGTATTTTTGTAATAAGATATTAATGTATTAAAATTAATAAAAATAATATATTAATAATATATATGATATTTTATTAAAAACCCATAAATATATTTATCAATAAAATAAAATATTTATATACTAATAAGATATATATTATTTTTAAATAATTATATAATAAATAAAAATATTATTTTAAAATAATATATTTACTAGATAAAAAACTATCCCGCGCTCCCTGCGGGTGATATGCTGGTATATATTAGACAACAGCAAAGAGGAGGGGAAAATGTAGGAAAAGGAAAAGGATCGCCGCAGATGCATGGAACCTTCGAGAAGGTATAATAAACGTCTTGTCCTGTGTCGACGGACCTGTCCAAGAATTGCTACATTGAATGAAGATATTTCTTTGGACCCTGGCTTGCAAGTGTGGAAGGCTATCTTTTTGCTCGTGCTTCCAACGTAGGGTTGGTGTGGTGGGCCAATGATTTCGGCCACGCGCTTGTCCTCAAGTTTTTGCTCGCATGTTGATTTTTCAAATGCCACAGGAGGGTTTTTGTCATGGCAGGTCACGGGCACATGCCCATAAAGACAAATATGACGATCATTAGGGATTGTTTGATTTACGAAAAAAAATAAAACAAAATAAAATAAATTTTTTGAGAAGTTGATTTTACGGCGGATAGTTTTAACATATTTAGTTGATAAAAAAAAAAAAATACATCTCATATTTATTTGTGCTTGATTAAATATTTATTTTTTAAAAAAATTATGTAAAATATTTATTATAATTTTATTAGAAGAAAAAATTTATCCTACTTCGATCAAGACCTTAAGAATGTTTTTGAAAAAAAAACATCTAATTTCTAACATCTAAAAAAATCAAAAATTTATTTTTCATATGAATTTTTTTCTCATGAAGGGATATCACTTTTCAATCATTCTTCTTGAAAAATTTCAATCAAATAAGAAAAAATTTTTATTTTTTTGTTAACCATATTTTTTCTCCTTCATTTTTCATGAATCAAACAAGTTTTTAAAACATATTTGGTAGAGGGGAGTTGAGCTCCAAAATAGAAATAAGAACGGAAACAAGTGATTTCTATTCTAACCATTTTATTGGAGAATTTTTATTTCAATTCGAGTTCTGAGGAAAATAAGAAGGTTCTAATCCTCCAAAATTCAATTTAACTATTCTCTAGTATTTAAAAATCTTATCCTCGATCTCGATTTTGATTCTAATTACAAATTAGACATATCAAAAATATATATATATAATTATTTCAATTCTAATTCCAATCTACCGTGATTCTAATTCCACAATTTCGATTTCATCCCTGGGCTAGAACCGTTAGAGTCCTTGCTTTTCTTCTGGGTCTCAGCTCTTTTCATGATTAGACATAAGAGTCAATTGTGCAAGTGGCTTAGCCTTCATCCGCATCCTGATCTAGCTTAGTTTTTGCACGCTGTACAGTGATGCTATGTTCGCTTCTTGTGGCAATTTATTCTTCGTACCAACATTAGCATGTGAGTATGAAGTGCCAGTAGATGCTAACTCTCAACATGCTGGGGGGATGCTTCGTGCGATAAACATAATTGATTCAATGAGACAGGATCTAATTTTAAGATTTCAATAGGACAATCAACTGCACCAAAGATGCTTCTTATAGACTTCTCTCTATGCATTGTGTCCCCATATTGGAGCATGATTATTGTGAACATGATGTTATCTATGAGGAGTTACAAGGAATATTTTTGGTCCACATCTCTGCCACGTAACATTCGGGGCTTTGTTCTTGAAATGGTGCATTCTAGCATGCTACATTCACTATCTTCATGTATTTAACCATGATTAAGCCCATGCAAAGAGTAATTAGCATGAGTTAGATCGTTTTGCTGTTGGCACTGCAATCCAATAATATTTGATTTGCCCACCCATGCATCATGCCGGATGTTTACGTTTCTCAAGGTTTAGATGCTCGGACAATTTCATAAGGGCCCTCATTGCATCACACATATGCAAGTTGGTACTGATACGACAATCTTTTACTTAGCCATTGTCCTATTATGGTGGTCATTATATACCCAGAATAATAAATATTATTTGATATTTTCACTATTCATCCAAGTAATATGAGATTTCATTGACTTAGAATTTTCATGACAATTCTAAACTGATACTCTATAATTAAAAGCAGTGACTTGATCAAATTATGTTGTTCTTTGACCATGATGGACTATTATTTCCACTGTAACAGCTAATAATTATTGTTATAATAGATATTACCATCAGAAAATATTGATGGATATTGTACCCTGGTATGTACAATAATATAATGCTCTTATCTTGGTTAGGGTATGTGTTCCTCTGTAATAGGATGCTTGAAGGGGCCACTGGAGTGGAAATCAAAACTATTGAATCTTAGTCTTCCTAAAGTGCAGTACTACAACCTCAACAAACCGGATGGCTCCAGGTCAAGGAAGGGACAATGTTAGACGTGCAATCTCATCCATGGCCACTCATTTATCATTGATCATTACCACAAGATTCATTCACATAAATCTCTGCAGGGGAATCGATTGCTCCAAGCTCACCACTCATCATTTATCATGTCTGCTTCAATCCGAATTATGTGGTGCAGGATTGTCCCTTTGTCAAGCCTCGGTAGCTCAAGTCGAGGACCAGCAGAGTAATGAAACATGAGTGTGGCAGAATGGGACGTGGCTCTGGCTGCTTAGTTTTGGAACATTTGGCTGGAGTGAAATGTTCAAAATTTCATGTACAAAAAGCGCATTGAAATGCAAATATTACGTGCTACCGACACAGCCATTTTGGAATGAGCAGGTCTCAAGTCTCCCAGGATAAGAAGAACATAATAACATGATCTCCTTGATGTGCTGGTTGGAGCACTATTCTTCCATTTTCGCTTGATTTGCCAAGCTGATTGTTGCAAGGATGGATGGGACCGGGGGTTTGTCAGTGCTTCGAGGGTGTTCTGTATATGTTTATGAGTTTGATTATTCAATTTTTGTAATCTTTTATATTGAAAAAATTATATCTTATACCATATGCACCAGTACAATCATGCATGCACTATGTAAATCATCTTATCTTTTTGTTGTGGATCAATCACCGAGACGAGTGTATGATGAATGGAGGTTACATGAAGGAGACAAGTTAATTGATGTGATGTATATGGTGTAAGATATAATTTTTTTATTAGATGGATCTTTTTTTTTTTTTTGAATAGATAATTCTATCCTCTTATTTCATTATCTATATCAAATGAGCGGTGGTTTAACCATCATTTTTATTTTAATTAATGAAAAAAAAATTTACTTTGTGCTTCTCGTGTCTATTGATCCCGGAAAGGCAAGAGGCATGACTCATTTCTCTTAAGCCAAGCTAATGGTGTTATTTTCATACCCAATCATCATTCTATTTTTTAATAGAGAAATCGGTCATTTTATCTTCCAGTATTATAAATGGAATTTTGATGGCACATCTCTATATGAGAATTCCTCATGTTCAACCTTTTGATTTTTTTTTTCTCTTTATCTCTCTCTCACGTGCACGGCATGTGCTCAATATTAATTTTAAGCACGAAATAATCACTCATCAAAATCCCTCCGTATTTTTTTTGGGTATCACATAGTTTTGTACTAAACACATCCTTCCTTATCCCTTTGTGCAAGGTCTATGATTTCAATAGTAAAGATGCTTTCATCCCTAACCATAGATCCTTGTATCGTAGTGCACCAAGAGGCAAGGACATCAGTGACTCTCAATAGGTGGGTAACCATCTAGTGTCAGAGTTATCATGCCAAATGTCTAACAAACTAGGATGATAGAAAACATAAGAGACAAGGAGTTGAATAGTTTTACTGTAACATAGGAGTCACCCTCCACCCAAGAATCCATAGCAGGGATCCCTTCGACATTAAAAATGATTGCTGACCAGGCTACAATAAGTTCAACTTGTGGAACAAGACATCCAATGAAATGAAACATCTTGGCTCCAATAGCATTTCATATGGAATCGCTTGCCGCAAAACCAGGACCACAAAATCCGAGGTCTCTTACAGACTTTAATTTCTAGAATTGTTGCGGGTTTATGCTTTTTTGTATTTTCTATCATGCAACGTTTACTCCCATATTCATCTGAAAGAAAGAACTAAGGGTATTTTTGGTAAAATAAAAACAAAATTCTCCGGCTTTTGCCACCAGATGGGAAGTCGCATGCGGACGTGCACAATCCCAGCGGGCGGTGCTCTCACCGGCTCGCTCATTCGCTATCAGAAGAACCACACGATCCCGCTTTCAAATTTAATTTGGTAGAACCGTTAGCTCTCCCTGGCTTCTCTTTGGTCCCTGGTTCACACATCTAGTTACCTTTATATCCTTCTTCATATGTCATTATGTGACAAAAATGCCCTCAAGTATCCTTTGTAATCTTAATTATATCTATGGTCACTCAGTATGATCAAATATATCATTGCATCTTGGTAGTATTAGAATATTGAGACTTCTCTTCTTGGACAGTGTATTTTTAATGTACGTCCAACGCAAGGAAAGTTTGATGTTTTTCTTTTTGATTTATCCTAAATGTTGTAAAACATATGCGATGAGAACCTTCAACTTATTTTGCTCTTGTTTCTTATTTCCTCATGCAAGGTGCAACCAATGTGTTCAGTTTCTTTCCATTTTGAGTAGCTTATAATATCAAAAATTCTTTGGAGTTTTTATCCAAACCTAAATTAGCTGCAGCTAGAAAACAATTACTCAATTTACTATGTAATCAATCGTTTGCTGAAGTTTAGAAATGCAATGTGCACAAAATAGCTAACTGATTGTGATATATCAACCAAGCATGAACTTGGAGTAAATAATTGATATGTGCTAATAGAGATTACATGCTATGGACAAAATTTTGTTACTTTGATCAGAATTAAACAACAAACTTTTATATCTTAACACATCGTACTTGGTCGCTTCCATTGCTCAAAATAATATCAAAGAATTGCATCCATAGTTAATATATTTTGACACATCAGCATCCACTCATTTCCCCTGAACACAATAAAAAAACAAGAGCCCCTGAATCAAAGTCCAGATCTAATAAACCCAAAAAGAAAAAAAAAAGAAAAAAAGATGAAACTGTTATGCAGTTTCTTTCATAAGGTACCACTAACAAACTACTAATTATATCTTATGCTAAAATAAACTACACCTAACAATGACCCTTGTCAGTCCTTCGCCTCCCCAAAGCCATGGGCATTCTTGGTGCTGGCGTCCAACTCCCTTGGTCACCTGCACCTTTGAAAATTTCCCTTGTTCCCATGGGCCATTTCGGGACTCCCAATCCCTCGGCTAAAAACTTTGTCCGAAAAGCTCCCACTCCCCCACCCCACTCCCTCCTCCAACACCCCCTTCTCTCTCTTTCTCCTCATTTCTTCTTTTTTCCCACAGAGAGAGAGAGGGAGGGGAGTAAAGCGAACACCAACCACAACGACTTTGATCAGACGCGCACGCCGTTAGGGCTCTTTTTTACAAAACGCTCGCTCGCGTTTCAGAGAGAGAGAGAGGGGAATGCCCGTGGGAGAGATCGGAGATCGAGCTCGAGGATCGGAATCGCCGGCGGGGGAGGCAGCGAAAGGTGAGTTCTTGATGCGATCGGAAGGGATCCCGTTGCTTTCCTCGTGGTTTGGGGCTTCGATCGAGCGAATCCGATGGATTGTGGCGGGCGGTCGGGGGCTTCGTGGCTCCGGAATACTAGATTCCCTCGGCATTTTCGGAAGTTCTGGATAAATCGGGCTCCCGGTGCCATTTTCTTTGAATTCCTGTGTGGCCGTTGGGGAATTATTTTTCCTTTTTGAGGTTTTTGTATGGGACTCGGATCCAAAAATGGTTTCGATCGGGTAGATCTGGGATTTGATTTGATTTTTCTTTGCATTTTTTTTTTTTGTAGAAGTATGATGGTTTTATTTGTTTCCAATCTTGGATTCTTGCAGGTTTGGTCTAAGGGGGATTTGAATTGCCTGAGGGGGATTTTAATTGCCTGGAGGAAGTTTGTTAGCTGATAAAGGAGCTGGTTGGTTGGCATTGAGGAAATGGACTCGGATACTCCTCTAGACTATGCGCTGTTCCAGCTCTCGCCGAGACATTCACGGTGAGAATGTTCTAGCAAGATGACTTTTGGTTTTCCATTCTTCCATTTTCTGGCAATCTTTGGAAGAAAAAAGATTATTTTTTGCAGGTGCGAGTTGATTGTTTCGGGAGATGGGAAGACTGAGAAGCTGGCATCTGGATTGTTGAAACCATTCACCACTCATTTGAAGGTTGCTGAAGAGCAGGCCTCACAGGCAGTTTCCTCGATAAAGCTTGAGGTCGAGAGACGGAAAAATGGCCGCACATGGTTCAACAAAGGAACCCTTGAAAGGTTAGAGACTTAAAACTTCTTGTAACATCTGCATGCTAGGTGTTTTGGAGACATATTTATCAATTTGGATACAGGTGGTCTATATGAGCACTATTGTTCTGAATGCATTATATGCGGCGTTTATTATGAACAAATTTTTGGTGCAGGTTTGTTCGATTTGTTAGTACGCCTGAGGTGCTGGAATTGGTCAATACATTTGATTCTGAGATGTCACAGTTGGAAGGTGCTAGGAGAATATACTCACAGGTAATGCACTTTTCTGTGTTGTTTTTTATTTGGATTAAGCAGTGACTTCCTTTAGCATTATCTGAAAGTGCAAGGCCTTCCAATCAGGGATCTGGAGATCCACCTTCTGGTACACTGGGTACGTCACATTTTCTTTTTCTATACTTATTTGTTTATTCCCTGTTTTGCTTTCATTTTTTTTTTTGATCAATAAACATCATTTTTCACATGGTAATTTTGCCTGCACTTTCTCATGCACCAATTGATGGAACCTCGAGAACAATTTTAAGTGTTGTTTGGCATTCGAAGATATTTTTCTTTCCAAGCCATGTTGTGTATTTGCACTAATTTGTTAGTTTCTAGTTTGTAGTTTGTCCTATGGTTTGTTCCTTATTCATCTAAATTTTTATGGCCAACCTGATCCAATTGTCCAGATGAGCAAGTTTCATAAATGCATTCATGAGCACACCACAAAGCAAGTCATGCATGCCCTTTCTCTCGCTTCTAGTCTGGTGTCTGTGGCTCTATATGCAGCATCAGGATGATCATTAGTACCTCAAATGATCAAGCTACTGCCATCACTTAAGTTGGAATATAACATCAGAAAGAACATTTTGCTGCAAACATTTCAGATTTTAGGGCCTTGAACTAAAGCAGGATGTCGGAATGTGTTTTAAAAGTCAAAAATGTTAAAGTGGGGTGTTACAAAGTAACTAATAGTATAATTTGTGATGAATATATGTGTCACCAAGTTTTCAGCATTGACCATGAGATCCATAACCTATTTTGCCATGTGATGTGTTCCACCATTTTCAGATAGAAACAGTTTCACAATGTCTTATAACTGCTGTAGGCTAGTTGTGGTGTTATCAGCTAGGGTCATAGGACTTTAGTGGACTTGGTTGGATATCAAGGGTTCAAATTGGAGGGTTTCGAAAATGATAACTGGAATGGTTGCACAAATGTTTGAACTGATTCTTTTGATAAATGGACAGTGCATATATACTGTATTATCAACTATAACCCTGACAATTATGCCAATGAGAATGTGCAAGTTTCAAGTAAAATGGCATTTTGCTATATAAAACGGACAAAAATTTATTACACGAGGCAATGCATGCATGCAATTTGGGATGTGACAATGAGAGCCTCTGGATAATTACATTTCAGGAACCAGTAAATATCCTGACGACTTTTTATATAACATATGTTTTGATGTTAACAATAGCCCACCTCTATCTCCTCTACTTAATGTGTATTCTTTGTCATAAATTAGGTGCCCATGTATTGCAACTGGTGTTTATGTGATAATCTTCCATGTTTGAAATGTTTGATTTGAATCAAGTTTTCTGACCCAGAACAATATTTTCCAGTAGAATTTGCTATCAACAAATCTTTTGATGGTTTTCTTCTATGACGAAATTATTCCATCTGACTTGCTTTTTCCTATATGCGATTCATGTAAAAGTTGCATCATTTTGTTAACACAAAATTCTGTTTAATGTTGTTGTTCAGGTGAACATGGAACAGCTGCAGCAGCAGCCGCAGACATGACAAAGTAGGTTTCTCTTTTTATCACAAAATTGTTTAAGTTGTGAATGCACTTGTCGATATAGTCCTAAAGTCCTAATTAATTTATGGTTCATTATAAAATTTCTCATGTAACTATCTTTTGCTCCCTTATTTAACAAGTTAATGTGTGTGAGAGGGAGATGTGCCACACAACAGGCATACAATCTGATCAGCGATGCCTTTGGAGTTAATTGCATATGTCAATATTAATGATCGTTAGCTTTTGTAGATTTGTAATTTCAATAGCCTATCAAATATGCAGGTTAATGGCTATGTCCACTATAAACATGATGCCTTGATTTTCTAACTTACGTGATACGATCTGTGCTAGAAAGTCCCCTTACAGAAACTCATTTGTGCAGTTACTCCAAGTAATTACTTCTAGGTGCAAATACGGATTCCAGCAATGTCACTATTCTTGTCCTCTGTCAATCCTTTGACCTCCTTTATGGTAATTTAGAAGGCCAGAGTTACTTAATGCTCCTGTGTCAGGGGCAAGCACCTTAATGCCTGCATTAATTCACGTCAACTGAATGGACCCTTACCACCAACCACCATTATTGTCTCTGTGGTATTCATCAGCTAATTAATAAAACCTTGTACAAGTTTTATTTACATGTGCTTCTTTTGATTTGCTTCTGTTTTGCATCAGGCTTTTTTATATCTTTTTCTATATTAGAGGCTAGAAGTCTTGATGTGTATATTAAGGGTAGAAGTGTAAAAAGTCAAACCATTTGAGCATAAGATGATTCGATCTGGAAGAGGAACTGCTTACAATTTGCAGTATGGAGACGAATGGAGACCGAACATTTCACAGAACAATACAAATGACCGAATGTGTTACAAAAGTAGTGGTAATGGTGCTTGGACCGAGGAAGGGTAGAAGGTGCATGCACATGAAAACTTGGCGGTGCAATGTGGTTGCCTGCTATTCAACCATTAGAAAAGGCTATGCCAAGGTTCTTAGTTCCGGTACCGGTGGCCGTTCGGGTTGGCCGGTGGCACGGTCCGATACAGTTCCGTATCGGATCGGATCGGTGCGAACCGACAAAGGGAGAAAGGGATGAACTGGGGAGGAGAAAAAGAGAGAAAAGAGAAAGAGAAAGAGAGAGGAAGAGAAAGACAGAGAGGAGGGGTTTGCCGGAGGGCCTCTGGCTGGCCGTTGGGTGGCGTAAATGCCGCCTGCGGCTCCGCGGTGTGAAATAAGGACAATCGCCCTTGTTTCACGAGCTTTTTTTAAAAAGTCTAATATTAATGAATCCGGCAATGGGTTTGCCAGCTTCACTATTTTTAGATTTTTTTTAAAAAAATTGAAATAATGCAGCCGACAAATCGATTGCTGACTTCATTGTTTTTAAACTTTTTTAAAAAAATTATAAAAAAATGAAGTCGGCAAACTAAATGCCGGCTTCATTGTTCGTCTTTCTTTTTAAAAAATGTGAACAGGGGCGGTCGCCCCTGTTCCGTGGCCGCGACTCCATCCACGCTGCTTCCGCCTCCCGGTGGCCACGACGGCCACCTGATGGCTATAGCAGCCATCCAGAGACCTCCGATGGCTCTTTCGCCGACCCATCCTCCTGTCTTCGACGGTCTCCCCCTCTATCTCTCTCTCTTTCTTGCTCGTTGCGGCAGCCTTATTGGGCGAATCGAGCTTCCATGAGCCTCCGACGGCCACAAAGAGCCACCATCGGCCTTCAGCGGCCTCTCCCTCTCCTCCTCTCTCTCTCTTCCTTTGTTTCTTTCTTTTTCTTCCCCGACACCGGCATATGTCATTTTCGCTGTCAGAACCATCCCGATTCTCCACCGGCCCGATTTGGCACGCCTTGAACCGCCCGGTTCGGGACGGTTTTGAAAACCATGGGCTATGCTTTTAAAACAATCTAAAACTGGAATTAATGTATTTGGAACAGAATGAAGATGTAGAGAAGGATATCCATATCAGGCTTGAAGCATGATGAAGTTGAGATGGGTCTTTGGAAGTGTTTAGCACTTGTCAATATTTGTTTAGAGTTGAAGATAATTCTGAATTAATTAATGTTTCCAGATTGTTGTAATAGTTGGAATGTTGTTAATGAGCAGGGCAATGGGACCGGTCCAACAGTGAGGGACATGATTGTGGTGGATGCATGGTACAATTGTAAGGGACAGAATTAAAACAAAATGTGGGAGGGGAAGATTAAAGGTTTTATCACTTTATGAATAAAAGGTAAGTGGGGAATATGTGTTTGGGATGATGTACATGTTTAATATCATATGCAAGCCATCCTATAAATGAGTGGGTTTGAGAATATGTTAGGGATGAGTGAATAGAGGGAAGACTTGGATAAATGAAGTGAGAACTGCTCTGCAAACTCATAATTAAAGAGGATTTACCTCCAGTAAGTCCTGTAGTGATTATGCTTATGATTAGAAAAATTCTTCTTTTTGTTCCCATGTGGATGGTGAGGCTAATTTGTTTTGTTACAATCACTATGAATAAAAAGATCTAAAATAGTATCTGGGTGAAAACTTTCATGCTTCTATATCTATAATGTGCTTATATGCCTGTAGTGCCCCTGTTCCAACTTTTTATAATGCCACTCTATTAGTACCTGCACACTCTATTTTCTAGATATTGTTTTATTGCGATCACTATTTTCTGAGCTGCCCTTCAGTTTTTCATGTCCTAATTTTGGAGCTCTCTCCTCCAATATGACCAACTGTTAGCCTCATTTTGCTCTCCCTATTGCCCATCTGAACTCACCTTCCTCCTTTTCATCTGTTTTATCCTCTTTGCTAACCTTTTTGGCCTAAACAACCAACTCCTCCATCTGCTCATGTGCTGATGTTTCTAGCGCCATTGTCACTCCATCTTCTACTACCTCCTCCTTGTCTTCCTTTGTTTCTTCCCCAATAACCCTCCAGGAGCAAGAACAGATGTGCTTATCAAATTCTATCTACTTCCTTTGCTTCCCCCCTCCCTCTCTTATGCCGTATGGTCAACCTCCATTCTTATACACTCTATGGCCATTTTTTTCCCTTGTATTTGTAGCATACAAAGCTTAAGGGCAGCCAATGAAGCACAACCTACATAGCTGACCCTGAAAACTATAGGAAGGAAAACAAAAAGAGAAATGTGCAATAAAGTTCTTAGGGTTTCTGAATTCTTATATTGTGCCAAATATTGATAAACATGACCTATTGAGGATCATCGACTGAAACAATAATCTAGATTTTCAGGAAATTTAAGCCATGTCACAGCTCAAAAAGTTTTGGAAGAAGTGATATGAGCTATGAAAAAAAACCAAAAAGCCCACTAATTGAGAAAATAATTTATGAAGAAATTGAATTTATAGTTCACTTTAAATAGAAACAATAAAATCATTATATTCTTTGCTTTTACTCTTTCTCCTTTCCTTCATAAGAAAAATGGTTGGACCTGCAATTTCTGTTGCTTTTTAATTACTGATAAATAAAAGTAAAGATATTTAGTACCTGAGGAAAAATGGAAGCAATTTCCCTATGCAACAAATCCTTTTTATCTCCATTCCTAGGTAATGTCTCCAGAAGTGCATTTTGCTGAATGGAGAACTGGTTACAAGAAAAAGAAATGCTAGCTTCATTTTGTGTTGCTTGATCCTCTTGCAATTTGCAATGGTCTTTTTGGACATGTTAATGGAAATCATAAAAATAAGGGACCCATTTAATTGTGCTTAATCATTTTTTCCCTGTTAGGCAACAAATTTTGAATCTGGCACCACATGCCTTGTTCTTGAAAATTTGTATGTATGGGTGTGGATTGTTAGTGCATGTTAACTTGATTTCGTCGAGGCAAGGAACATTCAAGCAAACAAAATGGACTGTCATTAAAAGTAAAATAGGATATGCATGATCTCTGAGTTGATAAATTTGATAAATGTTAGCTCAGAAACTTGGCATTATTTAGTATGAGGTAACTGCATGGCGGCTACTAGTTTCCAAGATTGTTTGCCTCATGTCGATGAATCCCTGCCATGTCATCTTAAAAATGCACAGCTTTAACTAAATAATGCTGATAAATTCTAGCTTTTACATTCACCAATTTAGGATCTGGGAATGCTGGAAGTGAGCATAAGCTTTAACAATATTCTCTTAAAATGTTACCACTAAAAGGTGAAAACTGAAAACCCAGTATGAGTTAACACAAGGCCAGGAATCTGACAACTAAATGAAATTGATGGAAAAGAAAAATATTGCTTGAAACTTTTCTTCCAGTTCCTGAGCTACTCTCTTAAAATGTTAACCCTCTTTTTATTGTTTCCTACCCAGGAAGGAACTTCTTAGGGCCATTGATATGCGGCTTGTTGCTGTTAAGCAAGATCTGACTACAGCTTTTGCTCGGGCATCGTCTGCTGGATTCACCCTTGACAACATCTCTGAACTTCTTCTCTTTGCAGACCATTTTGGTGCACATCGCCTGAAGTAAGTCCAAAACTCCTTGTAATATCAGTCTTAGTTGCCCGCCCGAATAACGTAAATGCTTGGATCATGTGATAGTTGTGGCCTTAGGGATGGGAATATCTTTGTGTGATGCAGCGCATTGAAGATTCACCCTATGATGTTTGTAAATATTCCTCACCACCACTTGCAGATTCTATTACATGATAGAATGTAGTTCTTAGCCTTAGGACCACTAAAAATGTATGGTAATTATGCACCGGTATTTAGTCTGTAAGACCAGAAATCTGAAGTATTGATAAACTGATGAATCTAATGATACTCGGCGGAGGCTATGGAATCTCTTTCCATAGGGAAGAGGCATTGTCTTATTAATTTGAGGTCAGGTATTACAAATCCAATGTTTCCATTGTTTAAATTGAAGGTCAGTCTTCCAGCTGACCTGACCACTAAACTGGTATGGCTACATAGCAGAAAATCGTGTAAAGACTCTGTAACCATTGTCAATCTGCATTTCTGTACTGATTACAAAGGACAGGCAATCTTATCTTTCTCACCTTTTACTGTTCTGGTGTTGTTTGACCAATTGACTCTGAGATTTGTCCATCATGGCCTTTATTTGATCCATAATCTAAGGACTCTTACTTGATTTTCAGCTGAATGGAGTTGGATCTGCCAATTTTGTCTCTACTTTATAAATCCAGTATTTCAAATCCAGGCAACCAACCAACCCATAAATAAATAAATGAATGGTCTGTTATTTGGAGATGGTCACGGACTAACAATATTAGTAGTAATAATGGCCAAGATAATGCAGAGATCTTTCTCATCTCATCATCTAATACCTCTGGGCATCTCAACAATAAGACTTCTTGTTTATAACACGTTGTTACCATTCAGATTGCCATATGATCTTATGGTGGGTATTTTCTGAAAAAAGTATCGAACATTAAATGGGTCACCTGACTAGCCCAAATTCTTAAATTTTTGACCAAAAGTTGGCAAGCAGGATCCATTAGAACTTATTCATTGAATTTGAATCTTGTATTTTGGTCAAAATGGATAGATTACTTGGAATGACCATGAAATCTTGATAATATGATTGATTAAATAAACTTGGTCTCCTTTATTGGAGCAAGTCAATCTCATTTATATGGAGTAATAGTGATGACTTATCAAATTTAGTAGCGAATGGTCTATAGCTTACTTATTGCACTCCACATCTGTTAGGAATAGATTTCATGTTCAAAAGCTGGGAGGTGTTTTTTCAAAGTGTTGACATTGGTAATTCTTCCATAATTCTTATGAAATGGTTTGTGGCGTTGGCACTGTTTTCTCAAAAGGGAAATATCATAGTTTGGTCATACACCGTGCCTTTTTCAATCATCTATCTTTTCATGTCATGTTGTCTAAAATATGTCTTCTGGAACTTCATAAGAGTTGAATGGTCCTCTATTGGAAGGTTGCCATCCTTGAGTAAGTACAAAAATAAATCTCCTTTTTCTTATCCCTCTTTTCTTTTGTGTATTCTCATTATCAATATGAAGTGATGGTTACAATGATGATGACAATGAAGTGATTGTTAAGATGATGATGATGATGATTATCATGTTACTAATAATGCAACATGCATCATATTGGCATCCAGTGAAGCATGCACGAAGTTCATTTCACTATGCCAGAGGCGGCCTGAGCTTGTTAGTTACCAGCGCATGCCATCACAATGGAAGGGCTTTGATGAAGGGAATGTCCGCGCTTCCTCTGGCTCAGACATGTCAATAGACGAGCCAGAGGTGGAGCCAAGTGGTGGTAAACTACCCACTAATGATGGTGGTGGGCTCAAGCTTCTGAAGCCCGGCAACAACCAACAACCACAACTTAGCACGGCAGAGCTACCTGCTGCAAGTCAGCAGCTCAAGCCCATTCCCAGGTGTTTGGTGGATATACAGGCAGAAAAAGTGACAGAGGAGCATCCTGCTGCATCAGTGGCTGACCCAGCTCGGCAGGATGTGGGAGGAGTTTCTAGGCGGCTGAGTGTGCAGGATCGGATCAACCTCTTTGAAAGCAAGCGGAAAGAACAGGCTGGAAGTTCTAACAACAGCACTGGCGGTGGTGTTAATAAGGTGGCTGCGGGGAAGGGGATGCATCGAAGGTTTCCTTCTGATGTCAGTGTGGAGAAGTCAGTGTTAAGGAGATGGAGTGGTGCCAGTGACATGAGCATAGATCTGAATAGCAGCACTAATAGCAACTGCAGTGAGAGGAAGGAGAGTGGGAGTGCTGCAGGGACCCCTACATCTGTCAACTTCCAGGCCCAATCCATTAGTAAAACTGAAGAGAAGGAGGCTAGCGGATTGAAGGATACCGCTACATCACACTCCTGTTTGGATCTTAAAGAATGCCGACCAGCAACTTCCTCTTCTTCATTGCCTTCATCCCACCCACAGATCAAGGCTTTTCCTAAGGATAGGGATTGTACGAAGGATGAAGGTACTGCAATATCTAGTACCCAGTCAGGACCACTTTTGGAAAAGGAGCAGGAGATTTATCAGAAGAATGTTTCTGTGGGGAGGATGGAGAATCATGGATCCAGTGATCAAGCTTCTTATCAGACCCTAGCGAAAGCCTCTTCAGAATCAGGTGAGGGTGCTGGTTGGAAAGAGCATGCAACCATTTGTGCCCAATATAAAGCCATTTCAAAGGAGCATGTGAAAGATCAAGCAGCTCTGCAGATTGCATCACGAGCTGTATCAGCTGTAGCCGAGCAGGTTGGACGGAAAGATCAAGAAGGCTTGGGGTCCCAATCTGGAGAGGTTCCTTCAGGAGCAGACAGTGTTCGAGCAAAGGATCAACCAAATTCGGTTACCCAATTCCGGACATTTGTGAGGAAAACTGAGAGTATCGAAGTGAAATCAAAAGGCCCTTCAGATTCACGATTTCCATTCAAATCTTCATCTGGCAAGGTGGAAGGCATCTCCCCAGGGAGTGACTTGCTGGCTCCCCAACCTCAGGGGAGAACTTTTCCTGGAAAACTGGAGGAAGCAGGGGTAGAAGAGACAGCTGCTTCTCAGGTTCCATTTGGTTCTGTTCCAACCAAACCAAAAGAAGATTCTGGTCCCCAGGGAACAAATTTGCATCGGCAATCCTCTGCTCTCAATCAGATTAGGAAGTCGCAGGGACAGAGAGATGAAAGAGCACATGATGAAGGAAATGCTGCGCAAGCTTTTCCAGGGAAGAGGGCTAAAGAAAGCACGGAAATATTTGATTCACCCTCCACATCTTCAATGGAGCAGGTTCAGGTGGCGAGGCTATCAAAAGGAAATCAGGAGCTGAATGATGAACTGCAAATAAAAGCGAATGAGTTGGAAAAACTTTTTGCTGCACATAAGCTCAGGGTTCAGAGTGATCAGATGGCTGCTTCTCGAAGAAGCAAACCTGCTGATGTGCAGGTCGATCATTCACCCAAGTCTGTAGAGAAAAAAGCAGCAGTAGCTGTTCTTAAGCAATTGGTTGAGAGCAATCTAGTGAGGGAGAATTCTAGTAATGGAATAGACTTTGATGCTAATTTGCTGTTGAAGAGGGTAGATAATCGGGACTTCGGTACTAACATAAAGCAGAAACTTGGCTCCCTCAGTCCATCAGATGATTCTAGAGGAAAATTCTATGAGCGATATATGCAAAAACGGGAAGCAAAGCTACGGGAAGAGTGGGGATCTAAAAGGGTCCAAAAGGAAGCAAAGATGAAGGCTATGCATGACAGCTTAGAACGTAGTCAGGCTGAAATGAGGGCAAAATTTGCAGGATCTGCTGATGGACAAGATTTGACTTACAGTCGTCACCGTGCAGAGAAGTTGAGGTCTTTTAATGCCCGTTCGGCTTTCAAAAACAAATACCAGGTACCAATTTGTGCATTTATTTGTTCTGGGATTTTGTGAACCTGCATAAGTGTAGATTCATATTTTACTCATGGAATTATAATGCCTAAATGATCCTGTTCTGATATTGCAAATTGGGAAGCAAAGTTTTCCTCCCTGTTAATCATTTTTTTGCATTCTTAGTGACATGGATGGTTTTCCTTGAGTTTTTATTGCAAGATAAAATACCATGTTATGAATGGACTGGATCTATGGTTTTTAAATTATGATCCGTCAGATTTTTGTATTAGGCATTAGCTTTCAAGTGTAAGATATCCTATCTGAAGCAAGTTATTTACTATGGAGACAGTTATGCCATACATACTTGTTAATATCCTTAGATCTTATCTCGAAACAATAAGTTAAAATATGGCAGTCAAACAAAAAAGCAGACTGCATTGCGTCGTGACTAGCATGTGATTTTAGATGTAGTTGCTCTATTGAGATTTTCATCATGATTAGTTGTTCAGGGATCAGTTTTCTCTTTTTGTTTCTTGTTCTTGAAATTCTGCTGTGGTCAATCATTTGTCCCTTAATATGAAATTTTGTATAATAATTATTTTTCTATAATTTTGAATTACACTTCATAAGTAAAATATTCTCATTTTGGCAGCAGGCAGTAGAGTCCCTTCAGGGAGAGGATGGAGATTTTCAAGAACCTTATGAACAGGTTGATAACGGCCAAGATAAAACATATAGTGATAATCTATTTAGTGATGGTTCTTCTAAAAGCAACAACTCCAGAAAGGTTCCATCTGGTAAAAGTTTGTCTTCTGCCACCCCTCGGACATCAGCAGCATCAGTCCCTAAGTCTTCTACCAAAGCTACCAACACTAGTTCTGTAAAACGCAGGACCCAACCTGAAAATCCTCTTGTCCAATCTGTTCCCAGCTTCTCTGACTTAAGAAAGGAAAACACAAAGCCATCAGCAGGAATTAGCAGGGTAAATACACGTGTACGGTCAAGAAACTTTTCTCGAAGCAAGAGCAACTGTGAAGAGGTGAACCTTGTGAAGGAAGACAAGCCAAGTAGGTCGCAGTCCATGAGGAAATCCTCAATTGGTCCTTGTGAATTGAAGGACCTTTCACCTCTCAATTCTGACAGTGCCAATGGGACACCTTTAAGATTTTCTAAGGAGCAAACAGAGCCAGTTTTTCATAATAAGGTCCAGAAGAATGGTGAATCAAAGTCATTCCTTGGGAAGGGTAATGGTTTAGGACCTGGTGCTGGAGCTGGTGTAGCTAAACTCAATGCCTCCATGGTTTGTGAGGTGCTAAAAGATGGAGAAGATTTTGAAGGAATGGTGGATCAGGAGGAGGATTCACCTGACATGGTTAAAGATGATGAAGAACTTGAAAGAACATCTGCTGAAGGAAATCCTAAAGCCATAGATTTTCCTGCAGACTCAGATAGCGAAAAGCCAAGACTGAGCCAAGAATTTGGAAATTCTGATGAGCCTGGATCAGAAGATGGCGATGTTCCTAGATCATTCTCCCAAGCAGATGATGATATGTCTGCTGTTTCTACAAAGTTTAATACTTTTGCAGGAAATGTGCAGGAATCACCGGGAGAAAGCCCAGGATCATGGAACTTACATTTACAACATTCATTTTCTTTTGCAAATGAGACATCAGATGTTGATGCTTCTGTAGATTCACCTACAGGCAGTCCAGCATCTTGGAACTCTCACCCACTAAACCAAAGGATGGAAGCTGATGCTGCTCGAATGAGAAAGAAGTGGGGAAGTGCTCAGGTACCTATGCTCATTGCTAATGCATCTCAGCAACCGCGAAAGGATGTGACAAAAGGTTTCAAGCGATTGTTGAAATTTGGGAGAAAAAGCAGGGGTGTAGAGAGTTTGATAACTGATTGGGTATCTGCCTCAACAGCTTCTGAAGGTGATGATGACACAGAAGATGGTCGCGATTTGGCACCACGTCAATCAGATGATCTGAGGAAGTCGAGAATGGGCTACCCTCTTTCTTCTCTTGATGTCTTCAATGAGGGCGAGGTCTTTCCTGAACAAGGTATCATGCATGTCTCCTGATTAGTTTTTTTACCCTTCCATTGTTACTATATTTAAGCCACTCTGCTTTTCTTGGACTGTCTTTTCTGCTATTGTGGTTCACACTTTTGTAGGTCTGCAAACCAGCAAGTTTGGAAAGCCTCTTTAAGTGATATTTGCACATTATATGGTCCTAATAATTATCCTTTAGTTACTCTAGTGATCTTCAATTGTCTCAGTTAGATTGCTTGAATAGAAGTTGGTTTAACTTTCTTAAAGGTTTATCAGGAGAAAACAGCAGCTCTAGACACTATGCTTTGCACTTATAGTGACCAGAGTTTTGAAGCCCATTGACTGATGGTTACACAGGCATTGGGGCAAATAACTAGGAAAAACAAACTATTAGTTAAAATGGCACTAACTTTTGGCGCATTGTGAATTATGAGATGCTGTGAGCCCTTAGGCAACAAGAATAGGGCACACAGGAAGTTCTGTTACTGAGTATTTTAGTTCAGAATTTGGGTTGTTCTGAATTGATTGGCACTGTTAGATATGTCTTTGTTTGGGTTCATCTCACAAATTTGGGCTCCTTGATGCTATGATTCTGTCAAGGTCTAAGTTTCTGCTTGTAACCAACCATATCACATGTACTAGGGTAATCTTCTTCCCTTCTTTGCAATTCTTTCTTAGCACGAGTCATCTTCTTCAAGTCTGTTTATAAGCCAGTACTAATATCAATTGCATTGTTCATTTGACTTCTTTATCTTGAGAGGAAGGAAGGGACCGGGTGACATGCCCGCCTTATTCTGAATGTTACTTCTAGTGACATGGTTACCATTTTGTACTAGTACTACCCGCTGGATTCTTACTATAACTGGAATGTTCTGCCTCTAAGCCATGTTACACTTGTTTAATCTTTAAATCCACTAATAATATTTTCCTTGTTTGGGACAAATACTGTTTCTCAAAGCAGGGGAATTTTAGAAGCAGGAGAAGTAATTTTTTGTAGGAACCTACATATATTTGTATCTTCCCCTTTGGAATGAGAAGCACTCACTTTGACAGTCAGGTATTGTGGCAAATTATTTTTGTTGGAACTCAATGTAACGTGAACAATTTACCGTTTTAAACATGTAAGATGTAGATAGATTGTGGTGTGCAAACCTTTTGAGTGCATCATGTGCCACCAGAATACAAAGACGTGTATGTACAAGTTTGACCGCCAGGCTTTCTGCATCATCAAATAACTACAGTAAACGCCTAAGCATTCTGTGTGGTTCAAGGTTTGAAACTTTATTTGGGTTCTGGTCCTGGTTTCAGTTACAGTCAGACTGGTTGAGTTTTTGTTCTCCTTAGACTTGTCAAATAGTTGGCCAAAACTGGTCAATTTCTAAGAGACTAACTGAAATTTGCAAAACTCTAAACTGGAGGTCATTTTTGACTTCGCCTTGGCCAATGCCACTTTGTTTCAACTGTAACTTAAAATCTCGTACTTTGATGGTTAATTCTCAACTGTAATACAGCATCTTTGGTTTGAATTGCAGTAATCTGGGTATAGTCAAAATGAAGCGCTGAGCCTTTCATTTCATGTCATTGACACATTTTATATGGTGTAGCTCTTTATCTTTAAAAGATTGTTTTATTGCTTTGTGTTCTCATTTTTGAGCTTTCTTTTTCCATTTACATATGCGCATATAAATATTTTCATTTCCAAAATTTTTGCCTGGATCTTCATAGAGTATTCTGTTTAGTTATTTCTTTGCATGCGATAGCTGAATGTACATCATACCATGCAGCTCAATCTTTACGCAGTTCCATTCCAAATGCTCCTGCAAACTTCAGGTTGAGGGAGGACCATCTTACTGGAAGTTCCTTGAAAGGTGCGTCTGTTTCAGATTTTGATATTTTGTTTATAACTGAAACTAAGTAGCTCTTGGTGATTAATTAAGCTTGGAGGCTCAGCTTCAGTTGCTTCCTCAACCATCCTGAATGTCCTTGTCCTCTATTTAGATTTTTGTCTGGATTGTTGGCTGTGCCTTGACTTTGACATTTACAGCATGTTATTTTAATTTTGCAGCACCCCGCTCCTTCTTCTCTCTTTCAACCTTTCGGAGCAAGGGAAGTGAATCCAAGCTTAGGTGACTATGAAGAGTATATGATATGGCTGAAGTGATATACCACTGTGAATTTCTCGATAGATGTTATACATCTGCATTATTTTATGATATCTCAGGTAATTCATGTGATTGCAAGTTGTGGGCTCCCTATTTCTTTGCGGTCTCAGTTTTGCATAATGCTGGACATCTAGAATTTTTTAGGGTAACATGCCAATTGGCACGGAAGTACTGTAATTTTGTGTAGTCCAGCGTTTCCTCTCTATTTGTAGTATGTATTATTATATATCAAAATTAGGGGAACAAGAACCAGCAACGATATGCTACTTTGCGATTGTTTTGTACAAATTAAAGAGATTTGCTCTATTCTTTGTGCTTCTTGTTGATCTGTATGTTGTGTATATTGGATTCCTCTTGTACTGTTTGTCCTGTGACAAAATGGCCGAACGGTTTATGGCTTCAAGCCCAATATATTTTTTTTGTTGTGTTTTACGCCTGTGGAGATTTCAGCAATAAAATTTGATGTCGAGAAGAGTTTTTGGCTGTGGCCGGTATATTTAGAGTTTGAATTAATCAAGCCTAGACAAGAAAAGAAGTTAGTGATATAACTGACCATTTTTTGCGTCGGCCAAGGACTTCCTCTCCAGAACCTCCAACCACTCCACCAGGAATCATGTCAAGGTGGTAGTCCATGTCTTGAGCACTCGCCATTGGTCTGAGTTCATCAGGCCAGAAGATGACGCTCGCATGGCTTCCGATGCACAAATTTTGGTGTCCTTCAAGCGAGATGGCTGAGCGAGCAGCTGGTCAGTGATGAGCTTGCCTGACCTCAAGTTGTAAAACCAGATTTGTAGGTTTTACTTCGTTCTGATGCACTTGGATTTCTTGGCACGCACTTCTGCTGCCAAAAGTTGCTGCTAAGATTTTTAAGGGAACAATTCGATCCATTGTGCTCGTTTATTATATTATGTTTACTTCCAACGCATCTACATTCATGCTCTGCTTATTTATTTCAAATTTGTCCATGGTAATATCATGCTTATCTACCTATGGGAATATTATTGACATAGTTATACACAATGACATTTGGCCTAAGAGGTGACATGTTATGTCCAGGATGCTAGAGGATGCCACTTGCAACATATGCATGAATTTCTTCTCCCCTAAATAATGTCATTTGCAAAACACAAACATTTTCTTTACAGTCCTTAATGCTTATAAACTAAAAGAATATTTCATTATCTTTGCAGTCTCTCCAGTGCATTCAGGCATTTATGCATGCACCTTTTAAATCGCTGTCTCTCTTACAAAGTTTTCGCTTCATCGGCCCATAGATCAGCACCTCTTAAATCCCTCAGCAGCCACCTTCATCAAAAAGACTTCATTACCTAACAGTAGAAATGTTACAAATGCTCCAATTTGCCAGAGGAATCTTATGGAAATGAGAATCTGGATCGGAAAAGAGTGGATGGCTGCAAGGAGACACAAGAATTCCGGGCTACTTTCCGAAAGGAAACAGAGTCAATGTGCTTTCTAGTTTCTTGGAAGGTGCTCTAGATTCTGGATTCATGAGGCCCAGGTGAAGAAAGCGCACAAAAGTCTCTGCTGGAGGGCACTTAAATGACTCAGATGAGCGACTTGCAGTTACATTATCACAGTAAGGATGCAAATAATTGGCTGGAGCAGCTCTCTCCAATGAAGTAGGCGCTGAAAGGAAGACTATCGATCAGTTGAAGCAAAAGATCTATGCTTGTTTACTACACAGCGTGTCATCTGTTGCATTGGGTCTTGAAAGCCAAACCAATTATGGTTGACATTTATTTGATTCATGTTGGTGAGATGATGGCCTTTAGCCACTAAAGCTACAAGACTACAAATTCCAGAATAGACTGAAAAAGCCTATTAATGTGATAGAAGAACACTCGAGTGAAGGAAACATTGTGGATTTGCTTTCGTATTTGTATATATTCTTCAGTGATCATGCAGGCCCAACATGAATACATGATTTTGTCCGTAGATTATCAATAGAGAGTCTACCAGGAAACTCTGTTTTCCCACTCAGAGAAAAAATAGAGGCCGTTGTTTGGCTCCTCAGATGCAATTGTATTACTATTCAAATATTTAAATTATTCTTTCAAAGTTATTCTTTTGTTCATGTTCAAGAAGCTTATGAATAGTTGTTACTGTATCTATTCCTTTTATGGTAGTTGTGTATTGTCTTTAGAGCTGAAAATTCCTTGATATTAACAATATTTTAGATTCTTGAAACATATATGGGCTAATATACTTCTTAAATATTCTTTTCCTCATCCTCACATCTATGATCTATGCCCTGATATATCATGCTTGGTATCTGATACATGGAGCCCTTTGATGATTGAAGTTTGCATCTCTGAAGAAAAATTGACACTCATAATCTACTGCAGTTCTCTTCTCTGATAGAAACTTATTTATAACATCACAATGTTTCTCTCGCATCAGATAAAACAATTTGGAATATAGAAAGCTCAGGTGAATTCACTGTTAATTCCTTCTACAAATTCTGGACATCTCATGAGGAACTGAAGTTCAGGGATTCAAGCATCTCTGCCGTACTAATGCATCTGAAGAAGTCAAAATTTCTTGTTGCACTGCTTTCCTCGACAAGATACTTCTGAGGAAAGGTTGGATTTTTTAAGTCACGGCCATAAGGTGGAGAATCTGGTTAGAATTGAACAAAAGAATCTTTCACCCTCTGATGAAGAACAAAGATAAGATCATCATAGATATCATTGGTGCTGGAATGAGCAACCATCCGGCAGACTGAGCTGCTGATATGGGTTGCCTTGTTGAAACTAGAATCATTGAGGATGACAGGAGTCCTTCTGATGTAAAGAGTTTATTATGGTCAGATTCTATTGGATGCCTGTACTCCATACGGTATAGTCTGGTTTGCCAAAGAAAATAAAAAAGGTCATTTACCCCAAAAAAAAAAGAAAATAAAAAAGGAAAAAAAAAAATGCTGGAAGCTGCTGCTTCTGCCAAGCTTCAAAAGTTGATGTTTTCAAGTAACCCCCTCTCCTTTTGATGCTTTTTCTTTACTTATTTTCCATCTCATGAAATCAATCTATTGGAACTTCTCCCACTTAAAAACAAAAAAAGGACACACAACACAGGAAAAAAAAAACCCCAGATTTGTTATGAATAGAAGAAAAACAATGTGACTACTCCACAAGAATACAGGTCCAGCGAAGGTCAAAATTGTCATTTGGCAGAAGTAAGGGATTCCTATGCAAGGTCAGCAATTGGCCACGCTAAAGCACTCTATCTTCCATCTCAAGCCCACCTCATCAACACATGAAACAAACTTGACCCACCATCTCCTCCCCCCAAAAAAGAGGAAGGAGAGGCCTTGCAAAACTCCCCATCACTCCTACCAATGGCTTGCACCTCTCTCCCCAAACACTCACTCCCCTTTCTCCAAGCATCAATCCCCACCAGGAATCCACACTCTCCAACTCTTACAATCATCTCCAAGTTGTCACAGTCCCAAATATACGGCCTCAAGCTCTCCAGCCCTTCCACCCGATTAGTACCATCTTCTTCTTTGCCTCCAAGGACACCCATGTGTGCTAAGGTACGTGCTCTCTTCTTACCTCATGGATATATCAACTTTATATAATCTTCTACCTTCTAGTATCTCCTTTCATGCGCTCCAACCTTTGCCAGGACTCAATTTTCCCACCTCTACACCTTGGCATTTCTTTATTAGATGCATAAACTTAATTTAGTTCACTTCAAACACCAGTAAGGGAGAAATGGAACATAAAGATAAATAATTTTTTAGTCTGGATTATGCGACACTTCTTTCTTTCTCTTCTTCTCTGGTGCTAGAGCTGTTGGGTCTGAGAGGCTTGAATGCTTGCAGGTGTCCAAAGGTGATGTGCCCCCTTCATTTACCTTAAAAGATCAGGATGGAAAGAATGTGGCTCTCTCCAATTTCAAAGGGAAGCCGGTTGTGGTCTACTTCTACCCAGCAGATGAGACCCCAGGGTGCACTAAAGAGGTAAGGTTCTGGTTTGGGTTCAAGCCCATTGGTAGTACAAGGTCCACATACTTAGGCTGCAAATAATTCGGGACTCTATTAGCAATATGGTTCTAATATTTTGGGCTAGTATTCAATGCATTTGGAGAATAAATGAGTGAGATCACCTTGGATGTGGTCGGACTCCCTCAGAGTTCTGCGGGTCCAATTCCAATTCTTGCCAGCCTGCAAAACTTGACCCATTTTAATCAAATGGATCTCAATAGAATTGTGGACCATGACTCACTGATAATTAAACTTGGCCCAAACCCATCCCATGTTTGACTTCTCTTCTTTTTGTGCGCGCGCGTATGTGTGTATGTATGTTCTTCAACCTATGAATGATGATGCATGTGCGAGTTTTTCATTCATGAAATATTGTTAGCAGTAAACTAAGAAAAAGGAAGGCCAATGAACAAGGCTCATGGCATTGTTGGATCTGGGGAGAGCTAGATATGGGGCTTGGGGAGGATCAGACTTATGCAGCCTTATCCTCTGTGTGGAGAGGCTATTTCCGTGTTTCGATCTTATGACCTCTAGATCACAATTAAGCAACCTTCCATTGGACCAAGGCTTGCCATCACTGTTAGTAGTAAATAATGCTGATCTAATCAATCTTCAAATGGATCAGATTGAACTGGTACTAATCATTTTAAGTTTGTTCTTTAGGCTTGTGCCTTCAGAGATTCCTATGAAAAGTTTAAGAAGGTAGGAGCTGAGGTGATAGGAATCAGTGGTGATGATCCTGCCTCTCACAAGGTAATTAGTTTGTCTTTGGTAATTAACTATCATTTATTTGTCTTATCTATTAGTTTGAAGAAGATAATTCATGCTACATTAATGCACCGAGATTGTGTATCGACTTTACAATCACTCTTGTACATATGTAAAGAATAAATGTGGAGTTAATTATCATTCTTGTAGCTTTATTCATACCTAATTTCGATTTATGTTTAGATTTTAATTTTAGTGAAACTTTTATCTTAACCATAATCAGAAAAAATATACCTATAATTTGTAAATTTGAATTTTATATTGCCCTGCGAATCTCTGTGTACTAGAAAAATAAGCATTTCTTGTTCATGGTGATGTGCTATGTGCTATGTTAAATAAGACCTTAGCATATTAGTAGAATAATCTGTATGGGAAGTTCTGATCATTTTGTCTTCTCTAATACATTCTGGTTTTGAGCAATGTAAACAGGCCTTTTCTAAAAAGTATAGGTTACCATTCACCTTACTCAGTGATGAAGGCAACAAGGTCAGAAAACAGTGGGGGGTGCCATCTGATCTTTTCGGAACATTGCCCGGGAGACAAACCTATGTAATGGATAGAAATGGGGTGGTTCAGTTAGTCTACAACAATCAATTCCAGCCAGAGAAACATGTAGAAGAGACCCTAAAGCTACTAAAAAGCCTTTAGGGCATCTTGTTTCTTTTTTTTTCTTTTTTGAGAAAATCTTTAAGCATTCTGTTATGTGATGTTCCTAATCCATGTCTGGTTTATGGTCCCCTACATTTGCTTGTATCAAATATACATTCCGCAAGATGCAGGCTAGTTCCTACATGGTCACATTGCTTATAGTGAATTCATAGTTTCTTGTGAATTGCTTGTTAAGTTTAATGAAAGTGCATATATTCAGAACAATTTTTGGCTGATCTTACTTCCCATCCACCATAGATATAGAATTTCACTTTTTTTTTTGTTCCGAAAAATGAATTCCCTACAATGAAACAGGTGTAGATGAAGGCCAACAAGGGCTAGTTGAATTGATTTAGCATTATTTAAATTGCTGTAGGTTTATCAAGTGAACCCACTCCTCCTGGAATGAAAGCTTAACCATGAAAGATGAAGATTACTCCTCTAAAGATTGATCAACTTTACTGGTGTATCTCCAGTTTCTTGAGTGATGCAACTCAAATCATCTCAATAGTGAAACTCCACCTAAGACTTGATCAGAAGCTTGGTTTAATGCAATGCCTGCAGTAGTCCCTTGTTTTGAATAAAGGTTTGAGTTTACCCATCATATTCATTCATTGAGAGAATAAAAAGTAAAAGGTACAAAAAGACAGGAAAAATAATCCCAAAGAATATTATGTCCAAACATATGTGAACTGAGAGAAGCAAGAAAGATCCACGAAATGTTTTGGTCCCAACAAACAGTCTACTCACTCCACAAGGAGAAAATTATGGTCGTCAGGTGCAAGTGGACTGTTGTTACCCAATAACTGGCAGAGGGACCTGAATCCATTGCACATTCATCGACTAGACACCAGGCTCCCTTACTGTTGTAAACCCTTTATACATATATTTCTGTTTAGTTGTTATTTGAGTACTCTTAAAATGTCAGAGATGAAAAGCTAAGACAACAGTTGGAAGTGAAAATTTCAACAAGCAAGCGATGCCCTGGAAATACAAGTACTAATGGATATGGTTGTCTGCATCTCCATGATGTTTCAAATTGATAAATTGTTGCACTTCAATTTTACCTCTGCTTATTTGCCAACAAAATAACCAAAGAAGCAAGAGCTAAAATAAAACCAAAAGATCTTCCTAAAAAGCATGAAATAATGTCGATCGAGTCTACGTTGTATTGTTATCTAAATGGAAGCTATTTAAAGCTTCATGTCCTGCTTCTATGTTTTGTTATAACAGTGTTCTTTCTTATAAGCATCACTATTTGCGACGCACCCTTCTCTAAACCAGTGCTCAAGCACTACCAGAAGTGTTTTACAGAGAGGGGAGTGGTTGTATTTGTTTCGAATGAATCACCATGTTCTTTTTTTTTTTTCTTTTCTTTTCTTTTTCTTTTTATTTTTTGAGGTAGAGTGAGCTCGCACATAGGTTTCATTTGGTTAACAGTGCAAATATGGAGCATAACTCCTACCAATGCTGTTGTTTTGCACAAAGAAATAGCGGTTGAAGAATTTCTAATCCTCATAATTGCACCAAGAGTTGATTAAATTCAAATTTTAATGCCTGAGGCCGCATCTGGCATTAAAATTCTCGAACTCACCTGATTTACATTGCTCTTTCAAATACTTCGAGAGCTGAGTTCGGTCCCTTGTGTCCTAATTAACATTAGGAGAGAAAGTCCGCCATAATACTTCGAGGACTGAACATTGGAGAAAAAGTCTGTCTTAATTAAAATTAGGCGTCAGAGCTTTTCCACATCACTTTCATCTACTAGCAGTAGCAGTACAGAGCTTTCCACATCACCTTTGTCTCTCTCTCTCTCTCTCTAACATTCTGCAATGCTTTCTCTCACAAATGGAGGTGCAGATATTTCTTTTTCTATTAATTTATTTTATTTCTTATTTTTTATTTTTATTTTTTTTTTTTTCGCATACGACATGTCATGCAACATGCATCCAACGGTGGTCTCTATCTTCAGAACAACGTTAATTTCTTTTAAGTGGAAAAAAAAATATTTTTATGGCTGAGCACACTGGCAGTATAATTTAGCAGTCTACTACTAAGATTCCACATTGTTTTTGCGATTTGATTTTATGTGATGCTTATAATTCTATCCATGTTAAAACTTCTTAATGCAGCCGGGTTCAAAATAAAAAAATAAAAAAAAAAGAAAGGAAAAGCACTGAAGGAACGCAAAAAGAAAAAAAAAAAAAAATCCACTACCTCATGCGCTTGTTATCTCCTCTCTCCCCGGGCTTGGGTTTGGTCCTTGGCGTGCCGTGAATCCGTGACCATGGGGTCCTCTTGGTCCACAGAACGGAGTTAAAGGTTAGGCATCTCGACTCCTCAAAAGATCTCAATAAAAAGGTACAGTTAGACCCCCTTGGCGTTTTCTGGACAAAATACTTGACTGCAAAATCTTTGTTGACACGTATGTCCCAAGAAAAACAACATATATATGTTAGAGGTGGTTGCTCTATCCCTCTCGAGGTGTATAGGCATGACTTCAGGTTCACCTGGCCAAACAATATTTCATGAGAAACCAAACCAAACAACAATACTTCTGTATGTCTTCCATGGTGCTTTAGTCTGTCACTGTAAAACATCTCGGCTGAGTTGCATGTATTATTTTTAAAAAATAAATTAGTTTTTAAAAATCTTGTTTTAGATTTTTAAAAATAAAAAACAAAGGTTTGGTAGCTACAAAAAAAATAAATCATTTCTGCCGAGTTGCATGTACTATTTTTTACTGTAGCTAGATGCTTTTTCGGCAATCGTGACGTCAGATAAATGATGGTTCTTTGCATGCAGGTCCCACCAGGTCAAGTTCCGAACGCAACTTGCTCATTATTGGAGGCACAACCCTATCCAACCCATGCTGTGAAATGCCACCGCCCGGGGCCGAACAATGGCCCACCAAGTGGGCCCCACTCTCCTCTTTTCATTTATTTTAAAGAAAGCTCTGGTACCAAGAATTCAATGACACAAACGTTCCCAGTTAGGGATGGCAACGGAGAGGGTACTAGAAAAATTTATCCTACTCAAATCTGAATCTGTTTAAAATTTTATCATCCGAACCCATCCTAAATTTGATTATAAATTCAACCCCAAATCCTAAATCATCCCATTTAAAATTAATATCGCCGTCACATGCCCAAAGCCATCCGATTAACCCTCATTCATATTCATGTTATCATAGAACAAACTCGATAAATTAAAAATTTTTATAGTTAAAAGAGAATCTTTTCAATAATAAATTCATATATCTTATAAAATATCATGCTTGTACCAAGATTAAGCTCTCAAAATCTCAAGGGACAAACTCACAATGCCATGACTCTCACAAAATCCCATATTCATGAGAAAAAATCCCAAACTAGAACTTAAAGAACCCCCCTGATCTCCCTCGGATGCTCTTTTTCTCTACATATCTCTAAAAAAGAGAATGAAATGAAAAGAAATAGAATCAAAAAAAAAAATCAATATATATGGGAAAAGGCCTTATCTATTAATTTTTTCTATTTTTTCTGTGTTTTTGTTGATTTTTTCTGTTTCCCCCATTTTTCCTCTAGTTTATCTGTCCTCAAGAGTCTTAATAAGTGGAGGCTTGGAGAGGTTGAATAGAAAAGCTTGGTTCAATCCCAAATTTATTCATATCTTAGTTTTGAATCACAAATCCATTTCAAACTCTATAGGATATGTTAAACAGATTCTATTAGAGTTTGAAATGGGTCGGATATCCAAAAATATCCATCCAATTGCCATCCTTTATCCCATCTCTCCAAAAAAAATATCATGAAGCTGTTATAATTAAAATACTAATCATTATCTAGTTAAACATGGATTTTCTATGATATCCATGATGCACTGTATGATACGATGCATCTCATGCACCATCCATCGTATAATAGATGGCTGCACGCGGTCATACGTGGTATATATCGAACAATCCATTCTCATTCGTAGTGGTCTATTGTGCGATGGACAATGCGCATGGGTTACAATAGAGGATCCACACTCTATTTAGTTTGGTTGTGAGCTCAAGATTTTATTGCGGGATGTGATAATGGCTGCTTTGGTGCTCCAGTGGCTGCAGCAAGTTGTTTTTAAAGAAAATAACTGGTGGTATAAACGAAATAAGGATACTACTTGATTATACCAATGCTTAAGAATGAGATATATTATTTTTGAATTGATTTATGTAATTTGATTTTAAAATAATTATTTGGATAAGCCACCATAAATGTCAAAAGATGATTATTTTTGTCATATTATCAAATGATAATTATGACAAATAACATCCAAAAACATATTTTTCAACACAGTGGAGGACCTCCGAGATGGTACCCCCAAAGCGGTATAATTCACGCGTGCCCTGCGGGCACAACTTGCCTCCCCATGGCACGATCAAATGGTCCTTAATTGGATGACAGCCACAATTTGATAACCATTTGGGCTATCTAGAAGCTTCTAGAAGCTAGCAATTACCAAGCTAGTCTCACTGGTATGTGGTGATTGAATTGGTAAGCTGTGCTTTGATGCAATGGTCCACCCCACCACCTCCTTCCTACGTAGCTGGGGGACCAGACTCCTTTGGGCTAGAGGAGGCAAGGCCTGACCTTCCCTGAGAAGTCTAGGGCTATGATCATGGCTCCGTGCACCCAATAAATGACACTGGTAACTGAAAGAACAAAAGGGCCAATTTTATTACCTAAATGCCCCCGCTGGGCCTTTGGGGTTTGGCATGTCCCAAGGGTGAAGGGGTTTGTAGCCTCGGTTAGGTGGGATGATCCCGTGGACCCGAATCCGCCAAACTTGTGCCTTCACGTCGTCCTCTTGTATGCTTCCGCGTGGCACATGGGAGAGGAGCTAGCAGTTGATCATGGAGGGTCGGTGGTGACAGAGACGAGACCAGAGGGGACGTCCTCAAACGCTTGGACTTTGAACTCTGCCTTACATGCCCAGTAAACGGTGGAAAAATCGGAGCGCTGACTAACAATTATAGCCGTCTGATTGATGAAGCTAAAGCTGTGTGATGCTTGCCAAACTCCGCGGTGGGCCCAACTTTCTGGTCTACCATTTGATCACGATCGGGTCAGTTGACACCCGATAAAAAATAAATATTACCATTAAAAAAAAAATAAACTACTCAGAGGGGAGGTTTTCTTATTTTATTTTATTACCATTATTATTCGTTTTGAAAAGAATGACCATAAAAAAAATGGTAGCTTATGCCATCTATCTAAAACGCGCAGGTGTTTGGCCGTTCAAGGTTGTTAGCCGTTACCAAGACCACAGTGTTGATAATATAATAAATATTAACCAACGACCAGAAAACAGGAAAAAATGGCTTCTATGGTGACATTGGACTTTGAAGCCAATAAAATTGGCATCTATACCCCAAAAAAGTAAATAAAATTGGCATGTTCTAGATTCTCCAAATAATAGGTCTGCGATTACCCCCACTCAAATATCAAGTATGTCTGCAACCACATGATCCTTGGATTGCCACAGGGATACTATGATGAGTAATCCTAGAATGTTAAACTATTTAGGGCAGCCCTTGAGAGTCCCATCAGGCAATGAAGTCTGTTCCGTGTACTTGGCATCCAGAATCCAAAAAAGCCCCCTTATAATTCTTCCATTCCACCTTTCCTCAACATTCCTTCCCTACTTCTCCAAGGAACAGAGAGAGAGAGAGAGAGAGATCATATAGCTGGGAAGCTGCTCCTCCTTCGAGAACAACATAGGCATGGAGGTTGAGAGACCCAAGCTCAGGGATGAGCCTCATCTCTCTAGTGCCTACATCCGTAGTCTTGTAAAGCAATTGAGCTCCTCCAAATCCAAAGCTCCTACAAATCCAAAGTCCCCTAATAGAGTGATCGGAGATGAGCTTTTGCAAGACCTCGCTAAACAAACTCAATACATTAGTGAAGTTCAACAACAACGGTCACCACCTCCACCACCACAACCTCAGCTACCTAAGAAACAAGTAAGAAGAAGACTCCATACAAGTAGACCTTATCAAGAAAGGATACTTAATATGGCAGAAGCTAGAAGAGAAATTGTGGCAGCACTCAAGTTTCATAGAGCAGCTATGAAACAAGCAAATGAAGAACAACAGCAGCACCACCAACAACAAAAACAAAATTTGATACCATCTTCTGCTCTCTATTCATCTCTGCCAACTTTGGAGGAGCCACACCAAGAGTTGATAGATTCTAAGAGAAATGATAGATTATATCCACCCAATTACATCTATCCTTACTACCATCAGAATCCCTCTTTCTCATCCTTTCTTCACCCTTCTGTTCGGGCTTATCCATCAATTCCACCACTATCCATTGCTGATAATCTAAACCTTCCTCTTCCTAACCAACCCTTAGGCCTAAATCTCAATATTCAAGGCTTCAATAATCTTGACATTTCTATTAGCAACAACAATACCAACAACCTGCCAATCCAGCCATTGCCATCACCACCACCATCATCTTGCTCTTCTTATTCTTATTCTTCCCCTCCTACTATGTCAGGTCTTGAAATACCATCTATCTTGGATGTGTCCCCATATACATCTGATGTTGTATCAAACCCTATCTCTACAATATTGCATCCGGTGATGGATGATGAGGATATGGCAAAGATCCATTCAATTGGAGAACAGTATGACATGGAGTGGAATGATACAATGAACTTGTTCACATCCATATGGTGGAGTAAATTCCTCAAGAACATGGAGGGAAGCCCTAATAAGAGGATAACAAGAGTAAGGGAAGATGGGTTGCATGTGTTCGATGAGATTTTGGCTCCACTACCTTGGTTGAGTGATGGCTATTCAGGGGATGTCAAGGACAGCTACCTCTTATACCAACAACAACAGATGGATGACTACAACCCCCCAGAGGACTATTTAAAAGATGTAGCCTTGTCATGGTAAGAAAAGCTCTATACTCTATGAATTTATGTACCACTTCTATAGTAATATTTTTGGCTTTGATGTATTTGTATTTCATTTATTTGATCCATTTTGAAGTTTTAGAATCCAAACAAATGCTTAAATTTTATTACCATCCATAAAGATGTCAACATCCAAGAGTTTTACAATCAATTCAATCATATCTATATTTAGATTTCAGCAATGCCTTAAACCTCCTACTTGTTTGGATCTAAATATGAACTTGGAGTTACCATAGTATCATAAGTTTTGCTATGAGCTGCCTAAACTTTTTATGGGCTTAATTTAACTTATAGAATTTTCACATAAAAAGGATTCTTATATTATACTTATTATATTGGAACTGATTTGTTTCTATTTTGGATTTACTTATTTTTTCCTTGCAGCTTGGATATTGGAGAAATTGAAAGTTGGGATGCAGAATAGCTATCATAGTGAGACTACTCAATTTTGATAGTTGATCTTATTCATCATAATTATTGTTATTATCTTGTCATCTTTAATGTTTCCAATAAAAAGGTTTGTTAAGATATAAGAATTTTGAATTGAATATAATGTAACAACAAATGAAAAAAGAGCTTCATTTTTATTCAAAAAAATGAATCAAACTTATAACTCAGCTCATCCCTTTGACACCCCTAATAGAAACTAACCATCAGATGTTGGTAATCGAAAAGTGACATATAAACATATAAAGATAATACTTTTTGAATGAACCTTGAATTGGTTTTGTTGAAATGTTGCTAACCTAACAACCATGGTAAGAAACCCCTTAATAATATCTTGATTTTTTTTTCAAAATTAAAATATTCTGAATATTAAAATTTGAGAAAATTTTGTTCAACTACTTCTGATATCATATACCATATTTATATTCCTATTAATTTATGATGATATTACAATGGAAAATAAAAGTATATGTAATGCTTGGAATGCATATCAACTTCCATCATTTGTTATTGCATAGGTCTAATCAGTATTCTATATTATTTTTCTTCAAAATTTTTTATATAACATAAAATTATAATTTTATGAATGTTTGATATTTTTCTCGTTCCTTTTTCTTAGTTGGTTAAACTTAGGAAAGCCCTTAGACCAAAGAGTTCTTCTCTTGTTTATAAAATGAAATATTAGATTAGTTAACATGTAAGTAATAGTAAAACAATTCAATACCAACCACTGTAATAGTTTTCTAGCCAGAATATTGAACTTATGAAAATTCACTGAGTAGGTTGTACCCAAGTTGTTGGTATTTTTGTCCATTTAGAAATTCTAATTCTAAGTGTCATCTAGGTAATTCTTGGTAGGGTGAAATTGGAGTTGGATTTTGAAAATCCAACAAGTCAACTTTTTCTAATATATACCTTGTTGCTGTAAGGCTCCGATAGTGAGATCGGTGCTGAACCGAGCTGAAGAGCTGAAAGTCACGTCAGTGTGAACTACGATCAAAACCCACAAAAGAAGTTTCAAAATCATGGGATGCCCTCCGATTTAGGATCCTCTGATGTTTAAGTCAGCTGAAGCCTTGAGAACAGATAGTGAAAATGAAAAAGTAGAAAGTAAGAAGTGAAAGTTTAAGTGGAGAAAAGTGGAAAGAACTTTGATTTTTTTAAAAAAATTTGACAGAATTTTGTCTCTATTCACTCAGACCTAACTTACCTTTTGGACATCACTTTATCTCTTTTTTATAGAGGGAGCTCGTTTAGGTCTTAAGAAAAGATTGTTAGACTATTAGAGATCTGTTAGACCGTTAGAAATCTATTAGGCTATTAGATCGTTCGAGATCTGTTAGATCATTTGAGATCTGTTAGGCCGTTAGGTTATTATAATAAAATAGTCAGCTGTGCAAAAATTATGGAGTGGTTGTCCACGTGGTAAATAAGCTGGAATACATCTGAAAGTCAGTTACGATTGAGCTGGATGACAGCTGTTAGATAAGCATCCATAGACATGATGGTATGTCATAAAAGATCAATGTAGGATAGCTGACATTAGTAACTATTTGAACTGGACGCCATATCTTGAGTTTCAGTAATAAGGTTGGCAATAAACTGACGTAAGATGAAGGATATTGGAACAAAATCGGGGTGAGCATTCCACTTTCCAATAGTTTTGGATTAAGCCAATTAGTAGATAATATAAGAGAGGCAGATCGATCTTAGACCAATGTGACCTGAGAGGACTTTTATCTCAGATAACAATCTGCTGTCACATGCCCAGATGATGATGATCTCAGCCTTCAAATGAGGTCGGCTTTCTGATAATCTTAGCTTTTTGATGAGATCGGTCTTCTTATGAGATCGGTCTAATGATGAGCTCCACAGTCGAGCCTTACATCAGTATTTTTGTTAATCTAAAAACTCTTGAGTATGAGCCCCGAGGACATCAGTTGAAGTGGTATGATCCCTACAATACTTGCCTCCATTTCTGAGTCTGAGAAAGTTACTTCGGACGAAAGAAGTAATTCATAAAAAAAATTTTAGCTTGTCCGAGGTGATGAATCTATACCGTTTGATTCTTCAAGTGAACCACTGCATCCTTCCAATTGAGCTTGGAGTGAGCAGATTGGATCTCCTATATATCTAATAGGATTTCAATCTTTGGTGACTTATTTTTTTTCCTTTCAAGGGTATGTTGTCTAAGGATTTAAATCGAAACTTATCAAGTTGATATTTTGTAAGGTTCAATATTTTTTTGATGAGATCCAATCCGAAGATCGAATATCTCGCTTTTAATCTTGGCCTTATCAGGACTTTGGTCTAATCGAGACTTTAGATTTTTGTGAGGTCCAATCTGGAGATCGGATATCTCACTTTTGATCTTAGTCCTTTCGAGATTTTGGTCCAATCGAGGCTTTGGATTTTTATGAGATTCAATCTAGAGATCGGATATCTCACTTTTGATCTTAGTCTTTCAGGACTTTGATCCAATTAGGACTTCAGATTTTCATGAGATCCAATTTAGGGCATCGGATATCTCACTTTTGATCTTTATCCTTTCGAAACTTTGGTCCAATCGAAGATCAAATTTTTGTGAGGTCCAATCTTGAGATTGGATATCTTACTTTTGATCTTGGTCCTTTTGAAACTTTGGTCCAATCGGGACTTTAGATCTTTGTGAGGTCTAATCGAAGATCGGATATCTCACTTTTGATCTTGATCCTTTCAGAACTTAAGTTGGATCTGAAGATTGGCATTTCATCTTGATCCTTCCGGACTTAAGCTCGATTCGAAGATCGATATTTCATTTAACTTTTCGGACTTAAGCTCAATTTGAAGATCGATTTTTTATTTTATTTTTTTTCGGACTTAAGCTCGATCTAGAGATCGATATTTTTTATCTTCAGAAGATTTTGGCCCATTTGGGGCTTTAAATCGATCCAGAGATCGAATTTTTGGTGCATCGAGACTTATCTCGATCCGGAGATCGAGTTTTTGATGAGGTGGCCTCCTGATGAGGTTGGCTTTGTAAGATTTTGACCTCATGATGAGATCAGCTTCCTGATGAGCTGGTTTCTGATGAGCTCGACCTTCTGATAAGGTCTGTCTTCTGATGAGCTCGACCTCCTGATGAGGTCGACTTTCTGTTGAGCTCGATCTTTTGATGCACTTGATCTTTTCATAATCTCGATCTTCTGATGAGATCAATTTTTTGATGATTTCAGCCTTCTAATGAGGTCACTTTATGACGATCTTGGCTTCCCGATGAGGTCAGCTTCCTGAAGAGGTCGGCTTTCTGATGAGCTCGATCTTCTGATGAGATCTGCTTCTGATGAACTCGACCTCCTGATGAGATCGGCTTCTGCTGAGCTCAATCTTTTGATGAGCTCAACCTTCTCATGATCTCGATCTTCTGATGAGGTCATTTTCTAATGATTTCAGCTCCTGATAAGGACAGCTTTATGATAAGCTTGGTATTCGATTTTTGAATTGGATCTCACAAAAATCTAAATTCCAATTGGACCAAAGTCCTGAAAGGACTAAGATCAAAAGTGAGATATCCGATCTCCGGATTGGACCTTATAAAAATCTAAAGTTCGATTGGACTAAATTCCCAAAAAGATCCAGATCAAAAGTGAGATATCCGATCTTCGAATTGAACCTTCCAAAAATATGAAGTTTCGATTGGACTAAAGTCCTGATAGATCAAGATCAAAAGTGAGATATCCGATCTTTAGATTAGATCTCATCAAAAAAATATTGAACCTCACAAAATATCAACTTGACAAATTTTGACTTAAATCCTTAGACAACATCCTTTGAAGGGAAAGAAAATGTGGCATCAAAGATTGAAATCCTATTAGATATACAGAAGATCCGATCTCTCACTCCGAGCTCAATTGAAAAGATGCAGTGGTTCACTTGAAAACCAAACAGTATGGATTCGTCACCTTGGACAAGCTGAAAATTTTATTCACGAACTACTTCTTTCATCCGAAGTAACTTTTTTGACTCCGAAGTGGGGGCAAGTGTTATAGGGTCATACCATGTCTCAACTGATGTCCTCGGACTCATACTCAGGAGTTCTCGGATTGACAAGAATATGGATGTAAGGCTCAACTGTGGAGCTCATCATTAGGCCGACCTCATCAGAAAGTCAAGTCATCAGAAAGCCGACCTCATCGAAAAACTGAGATTATCATCATCTGGGCACGTGGCAGCAGATTGTTATCTGAGATAAAATCCTTTCAGATCACATCGGTCCAAGATCAATTTACCTCTCTAGTATTCTAATTGATTTAATCTAAAACTGCTGGAAAGTGGAATGCTCACCCCGATTTTGTTCCATCTTTTCATCTTACGTTGATTCCTTACCGACCTTATTACTGGCACTCAAGGTATGGCACTCAATTTAAATAGTTACTGATGTCAGCTATCCCATATCGATCTTTTACCAATATGCCATCATGTATATGGATAATTATCTGACAGCTATCATCCAACTCAACCATAACTATTTTTCAGTTGTATTCCAGCTCATTTATCACACGAGCAGGCGCTCCACGATCTTTGTATAGCTGATCATTTTGTTACAATAACTAACAGCTTAACAGATCTCAAACGGTATAATAAATCTTAATGGTCTAATAGCCTAATAGATCTTAAATGGTCTAACAGATCTCTAGTGGCTTAACAATCTTTCTTTAAGACTTAAGCGAGCTCTCTCTATAAAAAAGACACAATGTGCTCTTTAGAAGATAAGTCAAGTCTGAGTGAACAGAGATAAAACACTGCTCAATTTATCAAAGAAAATCAGAGTTCTCTTCATCTTTTTTCACTTAAACTTTCATATTTTGCTTTCTACTTCTCTATTTTTACTATTTATTCTCAAGGCTCCGACCGACTTAAGCATCAGAGGATCCTAGACCAGAGGGCATCCCACGGTTTTGAAACTTTTTTTATAGATTTTGGTTATGGTTCATTTCGGTGCAACTCTCAGCTTTTCAATTCGATTCATTGTCGATCTCACCTCTAGAGTCTTGCAGCAACAGATTCAACTTGTTCCAGATTATAAGGTCAAGTTCAAGTTAAAGGATAAAGCAAGTTGGTTGAATTCAAATTTGAAAGGTGAGAAGGGTGGTCCAAGAAGTAGTTACAGGAAAGATGCAATAAGGTGGATAACATATACAAGAGCCTAATCAAATCTACAAATTCTTAGTGTGAGTTTCTAAAGTTATAAAATTAGTTGTGGAGGTGAGACTCACATTGCTGTCATCATTTTTATTGCTCTAAAAATTTAAGTGCAGCAATAAATATTTTTTTTATTATATTTTTATATTTAGCATTTTTTTAAAAATAAAAAAATGCTAGTATGGAGCCCTTTCTTCTATTTCTTAGGTGGCTTAAATAGTATTTGTGGTAGTGGTAGTGGCTTTAGTAGTATTGTGCTAATGCACAATAGTCTTCTTATATATATATATATATATATATGTCACGCTCCAAACCCAGCACCTGAATTGGGCATGAGACACGGCCACACAACCCTAGAGTAATGCCCTGAGGATCATGTAAGGCCTAATAATTTAACACTTCAAAATTTTAAATAACCAAGTAAATACCAAATCAATCAACCGAGTCACAACTTCAAATCGAATGTAAACTTGTTCAATATAATTATTCAAATGTTCATTGGTATCAGAGAATTTAAGCTAACTGAATTACTATAGACTTCAGTTCTCATTTGTTCTCGCCCAAACCATCCAACTAAGCATCCTGTGAGTCTGAAAAAAAAATAAGAAGGAAAATATGAGCTTCTCCAACTCAGTAAGAATCATTGCACATGTACATTAAGCCAGTAGATAAAAGTAATATTTTTGAAATCAATACAATTGGTGAAGACTCATATGTGTATAATAACTGAAATATTATCATAAATATGTATTTAATAATATGGATCATCATATATCATCAAGTAAAGTCTTCATTCATTGTTGAATTACATATTATATGTTGTATCTTCTCACATTTTTGGTTTGTCAATCTTTTATCCCTTTTTGACTTTGGACTAACCCAGACCATACCTCAATCTCTTCCCAATCCAATTATTCTTTCATATAAGCCTTTCAAGGCTATCCCAGGATGAGCTCCTAACTGGCTGTCCCACGTACGAAAATCCGTAAGAGGCTGTCCTAGGCATAAGCTCCTGACGGACTGTCCCAGGCATGAGCTCCTAGCCGACTGATTTATATGTCGAGGCTAGTCCAAAATATATCTTTTTTATTTAATTCTTGATTTTATCAAATTATTTTAAATTACAGAATGATGAAATTGATAAGTCATATCCATAAGACTCATACCATCAATCATAAAAATCTTTTCATAACATACTCATATTTAAAAAAATTCATATAAGCCATATATCAATGTCTCGAGCATAGAAAACTCATCAATTATAAATTCGATATTGCAAATTCAACATATAAGACTAATAAATAAATAATATATATTTAGTGATGATCATGTACAGGATTCTTACCTCGATCAATGAGAAATCAAATTCACAGCCTTATAGTCTGAAAATCAAAATCTTACTCGTTGTCCCCCTGGTCATTGGACCGTTCTCCTATCAAATAAAATAAATTAATTTAACCAAATTAATTTTTTTTAAAAAAAATTATATATTGAGGTTTATCGAAACTCTTACCTATGTTCCCCTCCTTTATATATATATATATATAATTTAATTTCTATTTATTTATTATATATATATATGTATATATATATATATATTTAATTTTTTTTTATTTAGAGAAGAGAAAAGAGGCTCCTTCTTCTCTTCCCCACGATCAAAAACAGGGGACTCAAGCTCTTTCCGAGTGCCTCCCCCTCATCCGGCCAGGTGAGCCACCTCCGGCCACCCTCCCCGGCAATGTCTCGACGACGGCGAGGCTACCGTCTCAGTGGCAGTCCCACCCCTCTTTGCTGTCAGCGGTGGAAGGAGAAAATAGCGTAAACAGGGGTGTCCCTGTTTGAGCCCGAACCGGCATCTCGCCGGCTTCCAAGCACCCGATGGTCAGAGGATCGATTCGAAAGAAAGGGAGAAGGAACGTACCTTATTCCGACGGCCAAAAATAACTCCGGCGGCCCTTCTCTTCCGATCAATGCTCACGGTGCCTATTTTGAGAAAATTCCACAAATCCCTCAAATTTCTTCAAAATTTTTGTTGAAAAATCCTAAGGGAGGAAGGGGAGTCTTTATAGGGAAGAATTTCTACCCTAGCTGGACTCTTCGAGTCTGATTTCATCGGAACAGGAAGGAAGAAGACTCCGATTAGGAGTCTTCCTCCTGTAAATTTTTTTTTGGTTGGGCCGTCAAAGGTTTACAGGCCTAAGTAACTGGGCCGTTACAATCTCCCCTCCTTAAAATAATTTCATCTTCGAAATTTACATACCTGAGTTTTCGAAGAGTTGTGGATACTTGATCTTCATTTCTGTCTCGAGTTCCCATGTAGCCTCTCCTCGCTATGATTGCTCCATTGGATCTTCACATAAGGAATACTTCGATGCCGTAACACCTGATCCTTCTTGTCAACAATCCGTACTGGATATTCTTCATAAGTCAGATCTTTCTGAAGATGCAAAGGTTCATAACTCACCACATGACTTGGATCTAGAATATACCTTCTCAACATTGATACATGAAACACATTATGTACACCAGATAAAGCCGACGGTAATGCTAACCGATATGCAACCTCTCCAATCCTGTCTAAAATTTCAAAAGGGCCAATATACTTTGGACTCAACTTACCACGAACTCCAAATCTCATTACACCTTTAGTGGGAGAAACTCTCAGAAAAACATGATTGCCTACCTGAAATTCCAGCTCCCTTCTTCTATTATCAGCATAACTCTTTTGCCTGCTCTGAGCTGTACGAAGCCGTTTCTGGATCATGTGTATTTTTTTCACTGTCTGTTGCACTATTTCTGGTCCCAATGATTTTCTTTCTCCCACTTCATCCCAATAAATGGATGATCTACACTTCCTTCCATATAATACCTCGAAATGAGCCATCTAAATGCTTGCTTGATAACTATTATTATAAGCGAACTCAACCAATGATAAGTGATTATCCCATGCTCCGCCTAAGTCCATGACACAAGCCCTTAACATATCCTCTAGGATCTGTATGGTTCGTTCTGATTGTCCGTTAGTTTGAGGATGAAAAGCTGTACTGAAATTTAACTTGGTACCAAGGGCTTTATGAAAGTTTTTCCAAAATTGAGAAACAAATATACTATCTTGATCTGACACAATAGTAACTGGTACTCCATGCAGTCGTACTATCTGCTTTATATACAAGCCTGCCAATCTTTCTAAGGAAAGACCAATTCGAAAGGGTAAGAAATACGCTGATTTCGTCAATCGGTCAACAATTACCCATACAGCATTATTATTCCGAAGTGTTTTAGGTAACCCAGTCACAAAATCCATAGTAATATGCTCCAATTTCCACTGAGAAATAAGAAGAGACTGCAATGGTCCTGCTGGTCTTTGATGTTCGATTTTTACCTGTTGACATACCAAACATTGGGCTACAAATTGTGCAATATCCCTTTTCATACCAGACCACCAAAAATTTCTTTTCAAATCTTGATATATTTTTGTACTTCCAGGATGCATGGTGTAAGCCGAACAGTGAGCCTCCTCCAGGATCTCGTCCCTTAATCTTGGAATCTTGGAAACACATAGTCTGTTATCAAACCTCAATGACCCATCCTCATGTGTCCAAAATTTCGTCTGTATATCAGATTCCACTGCTTCTATGACCCTTTGTAACTCTAAATCCTCCTTTTGAGCTGCTTTAATCTTTTCAATTAAAGTAGGCTATAGTACAAGATTTGCAAGTTGAATTTGAGAATCATGTAGTCGTATTTCAATTTTTGATTTCTCCAAATCTAGCAATATAGGCTTTTGTGAGGTGATTAGAGCAGCCAATTCACTAGAAAATTTTTTACTTAGAGCATCGGCTACAACATTCGCCTTCCCGGGATGATAATTTATTGTCAAGTCATAGTCCTTCAATAGCTCCAACCACCTTCTTTGTCTCAGATTTAACTCCTTCTAAGTAAAGATATATTTTAAACTTTTATGATCCGTGAAAATCTCGCAATGCTCTCCATATAAGTAATGCCTCCATATTTTTAAAGCAAATACCATAACTGCTAATTCTAAGTCATGAGTAGGATAATTTCGCTCATATGACTTCAATTGTCGAGAAGCATAAGCTATCACCTTTCTTTTTTGCATCAAAATACAACCTAGACCTTTACGAGAAGCATCGCTATAGATAGTGAAACCTTCTGTCCCGGATGGAATGGTTAAGATTGGAGCAGTCACTAATCATCTTTTTAACTCTTGAAAGCTTTGCTCACATTCATCTGTCCATTCAAACTTTACTTGTTTCTGTGTTAGACAAGATAGAGGCATGGTAATACTAGAGAAACCTTTCACAAACCTTCGATAATAGCCAGCCAACCCCAAAAAGCTACGTACCTCTGATACGTTAGTAGGTCGGCTCCAGTCAACTACTGCCTTCACTTTCCTTGGGTCAACTGAGATACCATCCTTGGAGATGACATGCCCGAGGAAAGTAACACTGTTCATCCAAAATTCACATTTTTGTAGTTTTGTATACAGCTTCTTTTTCCTCAGAGTTTGTAATACAATTCTCAAATATTCTTCATGCTCGAGTGAGCTTTTCGAGTAAATCAAAATATCATCAATAAATACAACTACAAATCGATTAAAGTATGATGCAAACACTCGATTCATAAGATCCATGAAGGCTGCCGGTGCATTGGTCCAACCAAAGGGCATGACCAAAAACTCATAATGCCCATAGCTAGTCCGAAAAGCTATTTTTGATATATCTCCAGACTGTATCTTCAACTGATGGTAGCCAGAACGAAGATCAATTTTTGAGAAGACCTGTACCCCTTGCAACTGATCAAACAAATTATCGATTCATGGTAAAGGATATTTGTTTCGCACTGTTACTTTGTTTAATTCTCGATAGTCTATGCAAAGCTAAAGGCTACCATCTTTCTTCTTCACAAAAAGTACTGGAGCTTCCCAAGGTGACACACTAGGTCTAATGAATCCTTTGTCCAACAACTCTTGTAATTGCTTTTGTAATTCCTTCAATTCTGCTAGAGCCATTCGATAAGGGGCTTTAGAAACTGAACTCGTACCAGGGATCAAGTCAATAGAAAACTCAATCTCTCGATCAGGAGGTAGTCCAGGTAGGTCATCTGAAAAAATATCAAAAAATTCTTTCACAATAGGAATATCCTATAACCTGAGCTTATTATCTTCGGTGTCTAATACAGTGGCTAGAAATCCTTCACATCTTTTTCTAAGAAATTTCTGAGCACGGATAGCTGAGATGAACTTATGGTGAAAGAAGGGTTTAGTACTCTTAAAACTAAACTCTGACTGATCTGAAATTTGAAACATTATTATTTTTTTGAAGCAATCAACTGTAGCATGATATGCTGCTAACTAATCCATCCCCAAGATTAGATCAAAGTCCTTCATCTCTAAGACTAATAAGTCTGCTTTCATCTCCCTATCTTCAATACTCAGTATACAATCTTTGCAAATTGAATTAACCAAGATCACCTCTCCACTTGGTGTGCAGACACAGAGATCATTTTCTAAAGGTGTAGGAGACATCTCATTGGTCTTCTTAATAAAACTAGTTGCTATAAAAGAGTGGGTAGCTCCAGGATCAAATAGAGCATAGACATCGTTGGATGCTATTTTAATCATATCTGTCAGATATTCATTTATCATTCAAGGCTATATGTCCATATATATCTAAGCATATAATATTTCATGACATATATATAAAAGAACTTTTAGGAGATCGGTTCAGTACCTATCACCACTGAGTTAGAAGCATTAGCATCCTGTTGTGTAAGTGCATAGACTCGTCCTTGTGTCTTTGATTTTTGTTGTCCCACATCTTGTCTTTGTACATCTTGGGGTGCCCGATTCGCGGGGGTATTTTGAAAATTTTGAGGCATTTGCTGTCTCTGTGATTCTCCTCCACTGCGGCATACAACTGCTTGGTAGTCATCTCGTCCACATTTGTAACATTGTCCCTCAGGCCATGTGCAATCTCGTTTAAGATGGGATCCTCCACATCTATAACATATAATGCTCCCCTGAGATTGTACTTTACTTTCAATGGCAGTCTGGCTTGGTTTTGGGATCTTTGGTTTGAAAGCTCTGCTACTTTGATCTTGAGAATCAATTGCTCGATCCTTTTTCTTCATATTTTTCTCTCTTACTACTTGAGCATCATTAAGTCCTTTTTCTATTATTAAGCATTTGTTTACAACTTCTTTATAGGTGGGCAACTCAAAAATAGTCACTAGTTGTTGGATTCTCTCCCTTAATCCATTCTCAAATTTTCTGGCTCGAACATTTTCCTCAGCTATCAATGCAGGGGCATATCTCGACAATTTTTCAAATTTGACTGCATATTGAGCAACTGTCATGTGGCCCTGTACCAGTCGATCAAACTCTCGAAATTTCTGGAGTCGGATACTCTGAAGAAAATACTTCTCATAGAAGATCTTTCTAAATTTTTCCCATGTAAAAGGTACATCATTTGGCTCCAACTTTCTAATTTTCATCTTCCACCAATCGGCTGCCTCACCTTGTAACATAAAAGTGACAAAAGTGACATTTTCTTCAGCAGGACATCTCAAAGCATGAAAAACTTTCTCTATTGCTTTTAGCCAGCTTTCAGCTTCCATAGGATCTGAGGTCCCTGAGAATGTCGGTGGTGCATACTTTTTGAAATCTAATAAATTGACTTGACGTTCATACTGATTTTCAGCTCTTTGTTGCTGCTGGGGCTGTCGCTCCTGAAATATTTGTTGTATGATCTGCTGTTGTTGTCCTTGCTGCACCTCTAATATCCTCCTCATATCTTCTCTTGCAGTCACTTGTTGTTGTACCAATACTTCCATTAACTGAGCTACAGTAACTTGTTCCCCAAATTGAATTTCAGATTCTCTTAGAGTTTCTTCCCTGGGAGTGACCTCTGCAGGCTCAGTAGGATATTCTTGTTGTGGTGCATCATCATCCGGTGAGGGTGGATCATTTTCTTGTTGCATAGCTGGCTCCCAAGCATTAGAGCCATCTGCAAATCGAGTAGGTCTCCAATTTCGCCCACGCTCAGTCCCTCGTGCCATGACAACCTACACAGTTTCACTTTAGTTAGGAACTTAAGAAAAATATCTCATATTAGTCAATTTCCATCTAAAAGTCTATCCATATACTCTTCTTCTGAAATGAACCTTAGGATTCCTAAACCTAGGCTCTGATACCACTCTGTCACGCCCCAAACCCAACACCTGAGTTGGGCACGAGACACGGCCACACAACCCTAGAGCAATGCCCTGAGGATCATGTAAGGCCTAGTAATTTAACACTTCAAAATTTTAAATAACCAAGTAAATACCAAATCAATCAACCGAGTCACAACTTTAAATCGAATGTAAACTTGTTCAATACAATTATTCAAATGTTCATTGGTATCAGAGAATTTAAGCTAACTGAATTACTAAAGGCTTCAGTTCTCATTTGCTCTCGCCCAAACCATCCAACTAAGCATCCTGTGAGTCTGAAAAAAAAAATAAGAAGGAAAATATAAGCTTCTCCAACTCAGTAAGAATCATTGCACATGTACATTAAGCCTGTAGATAAAAGTAATATTTCTGAAATCAATACAATTGGTGAAGACTCATATGTGTATAATAACTGAAATATTGTCATAAATATGTATTTAATAATATAGATCATCATATATCATTAAGTCAAGTCTTCATTCATTATTGAATTACATATTATATGTTGTATCTTCTCATATTTTCGGTTTGTCAATCTTTTATCCCTTTTTGGCTTTGGACTAACCCAGACCATACCTCAATCTCTTTCCAATCTAATTATTCTTTCATATAAGCCTTTCAAGGCTGTCCCAAGATGAGCTCCTGGCCGGCTGTCCCACGTACGAAAGTCCGTGATAGGCTGTCCCAAGCATAAGCTCCTGGCGGGCTGTCCCAGGCATGAGCTCCTGGCCGGCTGATTCATATGTCGAGGCTAGTCCAAAACATATTCTTTTCATTTAATTCTTGATTTTATCAAATTATTTCAAATTACAGAATGATGAAATTGATAAGTCATATCCATAAGACTCATACCATCAATCATAAAAATCTTTTCATAACATACTCATATTTAAAAAAATTCATATAAGCCATATATCAATGTCTCGAGCATAGAAAATTCATCGATTATAAATTCGATATTGCAAATTCAACATATAAGACTAACAAATAAATAACATATATTTAGTGATGATCATGTACAGGATTCTTACCTCGATCAATGAGAAATCAAATTCATAGTTTTATAGTCTGAAAATCAAAACCCTACTCGTTGTCTCCCTGGTCACTGGACTGTTCTCCTATCAAACAAAATAAATTAATTTAACCAAATTAATTTTTTTTTAAAAAAAATGTATATTGAGGTTTATCGGAACTCTTACCTATGTCCCCCCTTATATATATATATATATAATTTAATTTTTATTTATTTATTATATATATATGTATATATATATTTATTTTTTTTTATTTAGAGAAGAGAGAAGATGCTTCTTCTTCTCTTCCCCACGATCAAAAACAGGGGACTCGAGCTCTTTCCGAGCGCCTCCCCCTCATCCGGCCAGGTGAGCCACCTTCAGCCGCCCTCCCTGGCAACGTCTCGACGACGGCGAGGCTACCGTCTCAGTGGCAGTCCCACCCTTCTTTGCTGCCGGCGGTGGAAGGAGAAAATAGCGTAAACAGGGGTGTCCCTGTTTGAGTTCGAACCGGCATCTCGCCGGCTTCCAAGCACCCGATGGTCGGAGGATCGATTCGAAAGAAAGGGAGAAGGAATGTACCTTATTTCGGCGGCCAAAAACAGCTCCGACGGCCCTTCTCTTCCGATCAACGCTCACGGTGCCTCCTTTGAGAAAATTCCACAAATCCCTCAAATTTTTTCGAAATTTTTGTTGAAAAATCCTAAGGGAGGAAGGGGAGTCTTTATAGAGAACGATTTCTACCCTAGCCGGACTCTTCGAGTCTGATTTCATCGGAACGGGAAGAAAGAAGACTCCGATTAGGAGTCTTCCTCCTGTAATTTTTTTTTTTTTTTTTTTGTTAGACCATCAAAGGTTTACAGGCCCAAGTAACTGGGCCGTTACAATATATTCATCTAGTCCTTTAACTTAGCTTAAGATGGTCTTGGAAGAACCCATCTCCAATCATTCCATACGGGAACTTAGACTAGTAGAATCCCGGTCTCAGGCCTCCTCAAATTGCCGTTGCAAAGCTCCTATCATCACAGCCAGCTCTCCACTAAAAAAACCAACTCGCAAGAAATAGAGCATTTGAGGTTCAAGGATCATTCTTCTTGATCACATCACAGCACCTTGGCTCTAGAGACAATGGTGAGAAGTAACCCTGGTCACTGTACCAAGCTAATTCACATTGTTAAATAAGCAAATGGTGCCACAGTGATCTTGTGAAGTGGGTGTGAGTATTTTGGTAATCTAGCATTGCAGAATCTTCAAACTTTGTACCCTGGGACCAAACTACTTAAAACCTACAGCAACGGCTATGAGTCTGACAGGAGAATCTCCATCTACTCCCGCAGCCCATTTCTTGTGCGTCTTTTCCTCTCCATATGCCCCTAGAAAACTTGGAACTTTTGGAAAGGCATCTTACATCATGTTTAAAGGACAAATGCTCCATGCACCCCTCTCTCTCTCACTCTTTCTCTCTCTCATCTAACTATCTAGAGCATACATAATTGCCAAATTTGCAGCATGGTTCAAAGCTGCAGCAATAGCAGAAGAAATTTAGACCGATAGAGTTGGAAGAGTTGATAATGTTTGTGAGTAGTAAATTGCTCCATTCTACCAGCTGTTGCACAAGGTATTCAAACCAACCTTATCAATTTAAGGACTTGGACACCTATCATAGACACCCGACAACATATCGTCACCTTTCACCCTTCAGATCAAAGGGGATAAAAGAGGATCTGTCCATAAGATTAGTAATTTAGCAAATTTTTTCTTTGTTAACTGTTCCAAGATCATATGACCTGGTGGGTATGACCTAGTGGATATGCTAGCATTTTTTTGGTTTTTTGGACCACGGCGGAACAATTATGCGCACATATCATTCAAACTGATGTGTTATGTGTGCATAATCTAAATCAGAAACCTATATTTTCTTGGTAAGTTTGATCCCCCACCCTCACAATTACTGATCCGTAATAGCCACACTGATGAAAGTCAAGAAAAGTGGTGAAGACCACCTAGTGCATGTACAAGAGTCTGAGATATTACGCAAACCTAGTGATGATTTACATTTTAACATCATATTATTTTTCCTATCCTTATCTGGAAAAACAAAATAATATTTCTATAGGTCCATGGGAGGTACATAAAATCCTCTTGAATGAAGAGTTGGTCATAACAAGTATAAACTCAAAGACTGCAAAACTTGTGGTTTGGGAAGTGAAACATGCCTCTCATGATGAACTTATTACTAAACTTAAAGCACAAGAATACATGAAATGTGCAAACAGTTTTTATCTCCATAGTTACATGGATACGTGAGAGTGGCATTGAAGAATGTCAAACGTTGTAATCATGAAAGACAAATATATAGCCGTGTGATGTGCCTTACTATCTTCATCCCTTCTAACTACGCACCAAAATTAACAGCGAAATACAATTTCCATGTTGTTTCCACCAATAAAACGTGCGTGCTATATCAGGAACAACAATGATCAAGAAAACAAGTTGAGCATTAATAGGGGTATTAATTCATTTTCCTCTTAGCAAGAAGCTGAAATCAAAACATGCTGAAACCACAAATTTTAATTTAAAAATACTTGCGGTGTTATTCGATCTGTTTTAAACAAAAGGACGTGACTGAGGTCTATGAAGCGATCATGTGATGGCGTTGTCTTCAAATTTTTCCTGGAAAAAGATGGTGTTCTAACCATTGGTAGTTATTCTTATTCTTTCCTTCCATTATAAATATTCACATATATAGGAAAGAGTAAAAACCTGGGGATGAACTTAACACTATCTTAAACGAATGCGTTTACTC